>NC_038254.2:47128356-47289337 GCF_000004515.6 Glycine max | reverse complement strand
ATATATTATTATATTTACATATTAGCAAAAGAATTAGTTCAAATCTGAAGGGACAAATAGTTAAGAAAGTTGTTCATTAGCTGCAAATATCCTTCCCTCGTCAAGTGCAAGCTTCTTGCGTAGCCGCTCTTGGTGCTCAGAAAATCCCAAAAACAAATCCCTCTTATTACTAGCTATTTTGAATTCTTTAGTTCCTGAATGTACAACCTTCAAATTGTTGCTCGTTCCCCTCTTTGTTTTATGCAAAAAAAAATCGTTATTATTACTCGAACCATAAGGAATAACATCTAAACAAGTTATGCATAAAATGTTACTTTTTTATTTTTTGGTATTTTTTTAATTACAATTTTACTTCAATATCTATTTTTTTTCATCTACTTAGGTCATTTTTTAATATAAATATGAATTTAAAGGTGATATACTTATAATATAAATTACTTGCTAATGTACTTAAGGCTTTCCTTTCAGATTTCAATGTTGATTTTAAGTTATCAATTGTTACCTCACCACCTTCTATATCACTTATCACAGTTCCATCCAATCACTTATCACTTGTCAGAATAAATTTCGAGAATTTTCAATAATGTCATTTGAAAGAAAATTCTTTTTAGTTTATTTATATTTTTATATAAATAAACATTGAGAGTTTAGATTTTGGTTTATTAAAGATGGTTATACAGTTTTAAAACGTGAACAAGTTTAAAATGGGAGGTTTAAAATTTAAAGATAGAAGACGAAGATAATTGAAAACAGATAAAAAAAAAACAAGATGAAGATATATGGTGAAAACTTGCTGATAGAAGAAGGAATGAGACCATGTAAATCTCTTTGGTTTTACACTTTGCAATTGAATTGCGTGAAGGTGTTGGGTAGATAAAAATTGCAAATAACTGAAAAAAATAAAGTATAGATATATAATAAAAATCAAGAGAATTTTTCACAACCGAAAATAAAAGCCTTCAGGACAAAAAAAGTTTAGAAACAAATATCCCATGATTTTGATTCCCCCTTGGACACATCTCACCTTGCTCTTCATTGTTTATTAATAACAAATAGTGCAACAAAGTTCTGAGAAAAGGAAAATGGAAAATAATTTCTCTACTCATGCATACTAACAGTGATAATTTATGTGTACAATCACACATGTTGAAGGAGTGATGGTGTGGTTTGTGGAAGCAAAAGCCTTCAAAAATTGCCATCCTTATTGCTGTATGAACTTCCTAGAGCATCCATATTTGATTACACTGTTCACAGTTGAGACATGATGGAATGTTGTACAAGGAATTAGATGATGGAAAGAATGGAGGTTAATATATATACACGCTCTGTACACAACAAAACTTTAAGATAGAAGAAAATTAAAAAAGTAAGCAACTTTAAAAATTATATAAAAAATTTATCACCAGAATTAAGAAGTAAGTAAAAATAACATTTTGATCCATTGAAATTAAAGAAAATATTAAAATACCTATTTGAAGCAAGAAAAACTAATTATAGGGATAATATCAAATAAGAATAAGAGAAAAAAAAACTAAGTAAATTCTGTATCCCTCACGACGCATCCATGACATTTTTTGTTCTCAATATGTTTGATCTGTGAAAAAAAAGCCAGTAAACAAACTTAAAGAATATAGAATGATTACAACTTCAAAAAATATAATCTAAAAACAATATTTTCAGCAATAAAATCAAATTGTAAAAACCAAAGCAATATAACAACCATAACAGTTAATCTCATAGGTTAAAAAAAGTTTTATTGAACAAAAGAATAGGCATGCTTACATTGATCTTGTCATTTTCCCTCATTCCATGAATTGTACTTAAATGTGCGTAGTTATACAAATAAATCTTATAATTGACCTTGAGAGTCCACATTGTCTGGCACCTTGAAATGCCTCCAGAATTTGCCATAGGATCTCTCCACTCTATGCCAGTGATCCCCTTCCTTCTCCTCTTCCCTCTTCCTTTCTCCACTCACTCTCAGCACTCTATTCCCTTCCACTTCTATCTTGATCTCATCTCTCTTCAACCCTGGCACATCTAGCATTATGACATGCCCTTCTGGTGTCTCCTTCCAATCCACTCTTGCATGTGATGATAGAGCTGTGAATGTTTCATCTTTGTCAACCCCAAATGGGATTTGCTCTAACACGCGAAATGGATCAGGGAAATGATTAGACCATAGATAAGCCAAGAGGGTATTTGGATGATTTGTGAATGGTAGCAGAGAGCCTTTTGCTTTGGATGGAAAACCAGCAAAAACAAGCAAGATCAGTGGTACTAGTACTAAAAAGTGCCTCATTTTGTACGTTGGAATGTGTATGTGCGGATGTGCCTTCTGTTTTGGTACTCAGAAAAGTATTGGAAAATTGAAAGCAATGAGACTATATGGGTTGGACTTTGGCTATATCTGAATTGTTTTTCTTGAAGCTGATTGAATATATAAGTTACAAGGTTATTGTATATATAAGGGAAGATAATGTGGTTCTTCAAAATTTGATGCCACATGCACTCTATATGGCAAAATAAAAGTGTTATAATCAATAGTGAAGTGTACGTACGTGTGTAGATACCTTGCTCAAGACATTTATAATTTTATATTTTTCATGACATGCTTTTTGGATACTATTATAAAATTAAAAAATAAAAGGTATCAAATTAAATATAGTATATATAATAAATATTATATTTCTTATTAAGTAATTTTGCATTTTAATTTCTTAATCATTAATTGTAATGACACTAGCTTGTGCTTGTCCATCAACAAAAGAAATTGAAAATGGCCTATTTCTAGTTTAGTGTAAACAAGGGGTGTGAATAATAAAGATAATATAATTCCATTAAACTATGTGAAAAAAATCTCAAAGATGGATGTGCAGGTAGACATATATATATATATATATATGTACTCAGATAATTCTGAAACTGAAAATGACACTCCACTACAAGCTTTGTTCAGTGTCTCCGTCAAACCCTAATCTTTCTTCCACATTAATAATTTTTGGTAATTTGTTTTAAAATTAATACTTACATTCTCCCTTCACATATGGCTTGTCTTCTTCTTCCTCTTCTTCACTGTCCTAGGTGCACCTTTCTCCTTTCTCTTCTTCACCATCTCTTCCAACCAAATTGCTGCTACAGGTGCACCTTTTACAAAACAACGACATACTAAAAAAATCAATCAACCAACAACTGAGATCCTTATAAAAACATAACCAAGAAATGAGAAAATGAAACAAAAAAAAAAGAAAAAAAAATCAAAACAACCAAAAAATCCACCAGAGGTGGGTTCGATGGCTAAGGGAGAAGGGGAGGAAGGAAATATGGCAAGTTTGATCTCCTTTATCAGTAAAAACTAACATTCTAACAATTAATATTTGTTGATGAAAAAGGAAAAACAAAAAAAATCCAATTATTATTTCCCAAGCGGAGCTCTAAATCAAGCTCCTCATCATGGTGGTGGCGGCCATGACCATGATGGGTTGAAGAGTCGTTTGTGGGTGGTTCTTGTTCCACTTTCCCAGAATAAGAAGAAGAGAAACCATTATTATTCCTCCCTACAGCAGGAGGAGCAGGCTAAGAACATGTATCATTTTATTTTAATTAAAATTTGTGCTTTTCTTTCTTGAAAGATGAATATATATTGTACGTAATTTCCTCTTAATTAATGTAAATGGACATTTTAGATATTTTTCCTCATGTAGTGTCTATGTGGTGGCATCACTATAGACACTGGATGCACATCATATTTAATAGCTAGGTAGTATTAACTTTTAAACAGCTATCATCAATTTGGTAACATTGGAAGATGAAATAAAAAATTTAGATGAAAAAATATTACAACAAACAATAAAGATATTTAAAACTTTATCTCACCTTTTATAATATTAAAAATAGCAATAAATGTTTTAAAATAATTATTGGTGGCATTGAGAATTGTAAAAAAGATAAAATATTATCAGGAGATACTTTCATATTTATCCACTATTGTTAAGAAATATATTTATATTGAAATTTATTAAATTAAGTATAAATTGTTATTTTTAAGAGGAGGAGGAGAGTGTAATTAATTAATTTTAATTTGTAGAATTGTGAAGAGGCCAGCCATGCATTTATGTTTATGCCTGGCTGTTTCTTCTCTTATCTTTTGAATTTAATGGGGAAATAGTACAAGGCACATGCATGCTTTAAACAAGCTAGAAAAATAAGAGATCCTCACGATCATTTATCTAGCCAGCTTAGACAATAGCTGCCACTCACATGCCCTCAGCTTTCCACAGTAGTAATGACATCTTACTTTATTGCAACATTGCCACACATATATGCATCTATCTTTCTAGTTTCCTTTGTTAGGTCTCTTTCCTTTGCCAGCCCCATTCACTTTGTTGCGGCTATATCAACCCAGAATTCAATCTTGCCATATCCAATTTCTAACTATTTAATTCAACTGCATACCTACATCCCAAAAGGAAGAGCTAGGGCGCGGGAAAAGGTTAAGTGGAGTCAATTAAAATTTGTTTGCTATGCTGGAATCAATTACCAAGTTTATAACTAATTTTATACACTTCCTATTATTTTTTACAAATTACATATTTTTCTAATTTATATACCTTTTGGTTCCTCCTCTAGTCCTTCTCAGTTCTTCCAGGTTCTGGTAGTCAACATTCAGAATAATTTTTCGATATTCTTCAGTTGCACACACATTATTTATGTTAACTAATTCTATTGGCAGAGCTCTCAACTAACTAAAAAAGGTGATTTTTCCTTAATTCATTCAGAATAATCGAATCATTCATTTTTAATAGGATTTTGATCGAAAACCAAACCAATTTACCAATAGGTTCAGCAAAAGAACCTACTGAAGTCAACATTCATGCTCATCTAAACAACTACTTTCCAGCTTTGCCAAATACTTTACAACTCCTACGCAGAGGATTCATGATGGCATTTATTGACAGAACATGACCAATATGAGATTATCTTATATATAATTGAAATATATTATTCCTATGACATGAAGGACCAAATGCCTTAGCCAAACCATATACTTCAAGACTGCTAGTCACTTCAATAGACGATAGCAATATATCAACATAATTAATATTCATGGAGTCTATGATGCCAATTTTAGATTTCAGTTTAAAAAAACTAATTGACACTAGATAAAGTAGCTCAATAGATATATAAGTTAAACTCAAAGAATTGGAATAATCTATGTCGGACTTTTTAACAACCAAGATATGATTGATACCAGAAAATACATGTCTTTCAAGTTTCACCATGATCCATATTATACTCAAGTTTAGAAAATAAAATATATGTTTCATATATGCATAAATGTTATGCAACCACAGTTTTTCAATTTCAGGGTTAGGTTCATTCTTATATACCAAAAATTTGTAGATGATTAATAAAGAATTCATCTCATAGAGGAAACCACAGTTTTCTCATTACATGATGAATAAAGAAATAATCTCATAGAGGAAATCACACTTTTTCGATTTCAGGGTCAAGGCCATTCTTGTATATTGGAATTTTGCAGATTATGTGTGTTTCTGTTTGAGAAACATGCTTTTCAATTTCAGAATAGGTTTCATTTTACTCTCTGAATGCACCAATGTGTGTGTTTCTGTTTCATTTTACTTTCAGAATAAGTGCTGCATAACCACTGAATGCATAGACAACCAATGCTAACAATTTGTGTGCAGTAATCGTTACTTGGTGACTACTTAAGACTGCATGTATTTTGTTTCAGCAGGGTCATTCGAATGACGACACCCCCTCCATCTCCCACACAGTCCGAGATTCCTTCTGATGGGACGTCTAGGAAAACTAGACAAGCCACTCGGCTAAGAAGGTTGACAGCAAGAACATTGGAGCAAGCAAGGGCAACAGTCAGTGTGAATCCAGCGACTGGTAGAGGATCCGGACCTCACAAGGATCAGTTTCACAGTTACCTTGGAGTTGTGGCACGAGACAAGATTCCAATTGTTCACGCTAGCTGGAATGATGTACCTGAAACACTGAAGAACATGATATGGGATGACATATTGGTAAGTCCCTCATGCTGGTCATTTAATATTTGTTACACACATTCATGTTTATGCTTTTTTGTTTGACACACATGTTTTGTAGGCAAAATTCGACATCCCCGAGGGTGATAATGCCAAAAAGAAGGTGATGTCAACTGTGGCAACGCGTTGGAGGCAATTTAAGTCGGCGTTGACAACTAAATATGTGTATGGTAACACTGACGGCCAAGCAAAAGATGATCCTTTGGTTAAATATGGCATTAATGAAAAAGATTGGCCCGAGTTTGCAAAAATGAGGCAAACCCCTACCTGGCAGGTTATTTCCAGTTTTAATGTTTTGAGTATGTTACAAACTGTTAATGCTTTTCCTTGGAATAAATGTTTTGCATCATAGTTGACAAATGCTTATTTTTTGATTTCAAGGGGATACGGAAAAAGGCACAAGAAATTCAAAAGTATAATGACTCTCCGCACCTGTTGTCTAGGGGAGGCTATGAGCTGCTAGAAAAAAAATTAATGGCTGAAAAAAGGAAGATACGAGAAGAACAAGCAGCATTTACCGAGGACCCTTCATTGTACCTCCCACCATCACCAATTTCTAGACACGAGAAATGGAAGAGTGCACGCACAAAACAATATGGCCAGATGACATCTCAAGCTGCCAAAGAAATTGCTGACAAAATTGTAAGCAACTCTTATCATTAATTGTTACTGACAAACAAATCAAAGTTTTAAATGACAACTTCCTTTATGCCTTGATCTTGTTTTGTGTTATATGAACAGGACTCTTTGGAAGAGCAAAGCAGGCAGGGCAGCATTGTGCCTTCCGGACGTGACGATATTTTGAACATGGCTATTGGAAGACCGGAGCATCCTGGTCGTGTACGTGGGGCTGGGACAGGGGTTACAATTACGCAGTACTTTGGTCCATCATCGCGTCGGTCTACCAGTTCATCAAACATCACTGTAGAACAGTTGGCTAATATAATTGGTAACCTAAAAGAAGAATGGCAAAGACAGGCTGAACAAGAAAACATTAAAAGAGAGGAGGTGTGGATGAGGAGGGTTGAAGAGGAAAAACAGCGCACTATGGACACATTTAAAGGACAAATACAAGAAGCTATCAAGTTGGAGTTGTCACAAATTGTATCACAACATTCAGCCCCACTTCAGCCAAATGATATACAAGTATTAGCAGCAAGGGTAAGCACGAAGGGAAGCTGTGCAGCAGCAGAGACAAATGCATTAGCTAAAAAACCCTCTGAGTTGAATGGTGACAATGTCGGCCTGCATGTAACCGTTGAGAACTCCAACAAATTAGTGGCAGTGGGCAAACAGTGCAACAGTTTTGGCACCATCCACAACGTGCCCTATGCTGATGATGTTGTTCGCGTGAGTGTGGTGGAAGTTATTTTCGGTGACGCGGAGGTTCCAATCCCTACATCAGAAATAAAGTTTGTCAAAGAAGCTTTAGGTAGTTTTGTTCCATGGCCAACACATTTGGTCAAACCCATCTTGCCTGAGGTACGTAATAACATTAATTCCTATAATTTAAAATGGTTACTTACGTAAGTCTTTTTTAAATGTTTTGTACTCCTGTAGGAAGCAGAGAAGGATGTGAGCTCACCATTGAAGACTGTTGAGGAGGAAAAGGCAGCTGAGGTTATTGATCCATTGGGAGAGTTGGTGAAGAACTTGTTCGACATTTACCAAAGGCCTGTTGAGGTGTCATGGGATGGTGCTAAATTTGGGATCAATAATGTCAAAGATGGCTTCTTCATCACACACGCTGATGTGAGCGAGATAATATTAGGAGACAAGTGTTTAAACATCTCCATTCTACAGCTATGGCTTATGTAAGTGTATACCCATATTAGCTCAAACATTTGTACACTGTAGAATTGAGTTAGCTACCTTAAATAACCTATTAACTGTATTTTATGACACCATGAATTTTACATAGGTTTATTCATGATTGGAGTGCGAGCATTGGTTATGGACCATTGTATGGGTTCCTTGAACCTCAGTGTATCCACAATGCAAGCAGTAGACGTCAAGAGTGTGAAAATTACATTGGAAGGTGGTTGAAGGAAGCAGGAAAACAAATTTACATAGCACCTTATTTAAACCAGTAAGTTGAGCAAATAATGTTGGTCGAGTACGGTAATGTTTAACATATTGACTTAATGAAGTATCTTTACCTGTTCAGGGCCCATTGGCAGCTCGTTGTATTGTGCCCAGGCGACAATGTAGTGGTTTGGTTTTGTTCTTTGAAGAAGAAGCCGGATGCTGCCATCAAGGGTGCAGTAAACAGGTTAGTGCTGCCTCTACCGTGCCTCAATACTCCTACAGCAAACCACCAATGATCGTAATGCTTTGTTTCTATTTTGAAAATAGTGCAATGAAATTAGTCACCAAAACTGCAGAGGGAAAGCCACCTCAGCATGGGCCTCAGTGGATTGAAGCAAAGGTACATGTTTATTTAAATTCCAAATGCCATATGGATGTCATTTCTGTTTGCGTTGACTGAATTCACAACGTAATGTGTGTGCGTATGTCGTGTAGAGTCATGTTAAAACAGGAAATTACGAGTGTGGATACTATGTTATGCAATGGATATGGTGCATCGTAAGTGGTGGATTGAAGGATGACTGGATTCACGTATGTTTCTGATTATTGATTTACTTGTTAATGTAATTAGACGTCATTACTTTTTACCTGATGCTATGTCATTTACTAATAAATTCATATATACATGTGCAGTGGTTTTCTGATCGATCACCGCTAACAGAAGAGACCATGACCACACTCCGGCATAAATGGGCGGCCTATTTTATCCAAATGAAGAAATGCGAACCAAGAAAAAATTTGATAACTTAGGAACAGTTTTCGTGTAGGCCAGAATTTTATTTGTCTGCTGAGAACAGTACATTGTTTAGATAACTTGAGTTGTATATTTAATTTAATTTTCTCTCAGCTTGAACAATTTCCTATCCAGCCCTTCAATGTGGTCGTGTGCCTTGAACAGTATATTGTTTCAGTTAATGCTTGAGTTGTATACTGAATTTAATTTTCTCTCTGCTTTTTGTTTCACTTAACATTTGATAACTAACTTTTTTGCTTGTACTTAATTGTCTATCATAATATTGTCGTGTCATTAACTTTTACTGCTACATTTGCTGACTTTAAACCCAGCTAGGTAACTTACACTCAGGGTGGTGCTGACAAGGACTACAAGGAGTGTTATGAATGTGGCTGATTTAGAGGTTCAGCTCCTCCAGAGCAAGAAAGGAAGACCAAGAGAAGAAGATCTAAGATAAGGAATTCCCAGCTTTTTCATTATTAATCCTTCTGTTATTTACATAGTATTTATAGATCCTAGGAAGGAATAATTTGCTTCTAGAATTGGTATAATCCTAGGAATATTACATAACTAATTCTGTTATGGCTGCTTCCCCTCAGATATGCAGCATCAGCAGGAGGATTGTGGAAGATTGCGTGAGCTGCAAAATTCTCACTAGATTCCTTCAGACGAAATCCTTCAAATAGGTGGGCTTTTTTACCTTTCTTTTGAGTATTATTTCCTTCTGCACCCCTGTGTTTGTGAGTTCACCCTCTGTCATTGCTGTTATGTCTCTGCTGCCCTCCATTGAAGCTTCTCTGTTCATAACAAGGAGGTACCCCCACCTCCTTTGTTTAAACCTGCAGGTGACCTGAAATTACCATCAGGGTGGTGGTCACTTTGTTGTTCCTCTAAATTACCATATTTAAGTCTATGATCTATTGGGTTTGTTTGTTCTTGTTGTTGCTACAGGGGGACACATCAACCAAGCTGTGACCTTCAACAGATCTTATTACAAGGTAATCACTTCAATGAACAAATGGTTGAGTCACTAGGGATCCTTAATTAAGCTCTGTGTCTTAATTTAATGACTTTAAAATCAACAGACATTATATATCATGCATGTATCCTTCTAAGAAGCATTTTCATCTGCTTTTAGGATTTTCAAAGTACTTATATCATCTTTTTATTCCTTAATTATGTGCTCTTATCATTAAATTTGACTAATTAAATGTATATTTCTCCCGATTATTATGATCAGGTTCAAATTATAGGACAATTGTGCACGTACTATAACCTGAACAGCCATCCACAAGGCTTGGGTTAAAAATAAAACCGTGGAACCAGCACATTATTACTGCACAATTTGCTATTAAAAAAAAAAAACATTCCACGACGGTTCTAAGGAAACGACCGTCGTAGAAACGTGATGTTTCTAAGACGGACCTACAAAGCAAACCGTAGTAGTATTAATACAAGTCTACGACGGTCCATGCCATACAACCGTCGTAGAACACATTTATCTCAACGACGGTGTTGTTACGTGACCGTAGTAGTATTAACACCGTCTCTTACGACGGTCGTCCGCAACAAAACACCGTTGTAGTGATAGGACCCTTCTACGACGGTTCTGGGAAGACAACCGTCGTAGTCTGTTGTTACTTCTACGACGGTGGTGTCCCCATGCCCGTCGTAGTCTGTTGTTACTTCTACGACGGGGCTGTTGACAACCGTGTTTGAATTGTGGACCTTACTACGACGGTCCTTTGGAAACAACCGTCGTAGAACAAGATTATGTCTACGACGGTGTTGTCCTTATGGCCGTCGTAGTGTCTAGTAAGTTCTAAAGACGGGGCTAACCGACAGCCCGTCTTAGAATTCTGTAATATCTACGACGGTTTTCTATAACCGTCTTTGAAAGCCATCGAATTTATTACGTCGTCGCAGACAACGACGGTCTTCAACCGACGTAGTATACCCATTTAAATCGACGTTGAATTCTGCTTTTGTAGTAGTGCATCGAGGACAAGAGGGAGAGAGAGGAGTAAGTGCAATCTAATTCTCACGGCAAGAGAAAGAGGATGCAATATAACTAAGGGTGTGTTTGAGTGAAAGAGCTTCAAGGAGATTGTCAATGAAAGAGAAGAGAATAAGAAAGGAAAAAAGGAGTAGTTCTTGTTGTTTGCCGTAGGGAATAGAAAACAAAGGAAAGAGATTGGGGTTTTGTTGTTCAAACAAGGAAAAAGCCAAACACCAAAGTGATGGAGGTGGTACTTCTTATGCTATGCTTATGCTATGTGTGTGTCACAACTCACACTGATGAGCCAGCTTTTTTGGGTTTAGCCGTTAAGCTACACAGACTTCTCTTTCTGCACATCACACAACACAAATTCTATGTAACAAAACAAAACAGCACACTAGCATTAACATTAAACATAGGAATGTACTTACAAGTCACACAACAGAACATGTTACAATACACCTGAGAGATTGGAAATTTTGGGTTGGCATATGTATGATTAAATTTTAGGGTTTATTTATTTTATGTAATGTGGTTGAAGAATTTTAGATTGTGATTGAATTAAAAATGACTCTAAATTTAATTTTTGAAGTAATTACTAAATAAACAAGTAATGTTATTATACAATAAATGATATATTGTTGGACGATTATGTTCTTCTTTTAATAGAATATATTTTAACTTCTTCAGTTTCATGATATTATATGATAAAGTAAAATAACTACTTTATTTTATTCTTATCAATGGTTTGGTACATTAATATAATTTGAGTTACTTATATCGTTAGATATCTTATTACATATTAGTTTAGTAAGAGGGAGTTGAGTTAAAAGATCATAAGATATCATAGTGGCTTTCTGTCTCCCTTCTATCTAACCACCATCCTTATTGTTGTCATTATCATCACTATTACCACCATTAATTGTATTATCATTATCACTATGTTCACTCCCTTTAACGACATACTATTACCCTCAAACAACACATGCCCAACCTTTAATGTAACATACTTTTTTTTTCTCGAACATATGCTTTCTTCAAACTAATAACAATGCTCAAATTGAATATACCATGTTCCCATTTTATAATTTCCTTTATTACTTCAAGTTTATACATGTAACATCTTTCTTTTTATCTACTTTTTTTTCTCTTCTCCTTCTTTAACTTTCTCTTTCTTGTATAGTTCTGTCGGATATAAATTTTGTTTATATGATGTTCAAAAATTCATTTTGATTACATTTGGAAGGATGGAATTGAACATCACATACAACCTAGGAAAGATGTGGTTGTAATTTCTGCAACAATACGTTGTCTTGAATCCAAAACATTCAAAGTCTTTTTCTTGATCCTCTTCTTCTTCTTTTTCTTCTTTCTTTTTTAGCAAAAGAAACATGTTATTGATTAATTATTTTTTGAGTTTTTCAAGTGTCACATTTGTGGTCAAATTCTCCAATAATTTCATATGTATGCAAGTAATAATATCAATCATTTTATATCAAATGATTTTTCTTTATCTCATTCACTTACTATAAGTTTTTTTTCTTAAAAAAATTATCTTTGTATCTTTAAGGAAAGGAAGTCATGAGAATATATAATTTTTTAATATTTCAGGATGGTGAAAAAAATGTATGGTACTATGTTGGCAAAAGACTCTTTAATCTAAGGAGAGAAATTAGAAGATGCAAAGTAACTAAAAAATCCTCTCATATTTTATAGACTTTTTAACTTTCTACTTGTGCTTTATTTTTATTTTATTACTTTATTATTTCTTCTTAAGTGTTTTCATAGGTTAAGAAGAAAAAATCTAATGATTTTTACCTTATCTCATTCACATGCTATAATTTTTTTTTAATTACATTTTTATTATCTTTGTGTCTTTAGGGATCAAAAGTCATGAGAGTATATAATTTTTTAATGTTCGAGGAGGTAAAAAGATGTATGGTGTTGTATTGATAAAGACTCTTTGATATGAAGAGAAAAAATGAGAAGAAATGGGATAACATAGTAAAAAAATATTTTACATTTTATAGACTTTTTAATTTTTTTCTTCTTCTATATTTTCTTACTTTATTGTTTCTTCTAAGTATTTTTATAGACAAAGAAGAAAAAATATAATATTTTTTCCTTATCTCATTTATACTATAAGGTTTTTTTAATTATTTTTGTGCCTTTAGGAATCGAAAGCCACAAGAATATATATTTTTCTAATATTCGATGATGGTGAAAACATGTGTGGTGTTGTGTTGTCAAAGTCGTTGATATGAAGAGAGAATATAAAAAAAAAAGGGATAAGCAAAGTGAGAAAACCTCTTATATTTTATATACTTCTTTTTGTCTTATGTGTTATTTTTATTTACATTTCAAATTAACTTTGCCTTTTATTAATTTCCTTTTGTTTTTTACTGCTCGGATTTTCTTTCTCTAATTTTTGTGTGTATTAATGTATTTGAAGTTTGCTTGACATGAGCCTATAGGAAAGGAAAAAGAAGAAAGTAACATAATTGTGAAGAACAAGATGATATTTATCTCTCTTTTTGTCTTTGATCATATCATGTTTATAGTATTCAGTTGTACAACTTTATATTAAAATTGATTTTAGGATTTGTAGTTAGATGAAAAAAAATTGTTGAATGTTATATTTGGATCATGAACATCAAATTATGAAGAAATGACTTAATTGATAGTTGATAATGTTAGAAAATAGTTTTATTAAATTTTTGTAAGGTGTTTTAGATGAAATTTTCTTTTGCGGGAAGCTTATGAAATCAATTTATGTAACCCATTAAAATATCAATGTTCTGTTACAAAAAAAAATATGAATTTTAATATCTTTAAGCTAGTGTGTTCTTATAATGCTTCAACATAATACTATCCTTAATCTTTTTCTTCTAAAAAAATAAATAAAAAATATTAATTAATTATTTTTCATTGTCCTAGAATTTTTTTTATTTATCAAATGCTAGCGGAAAAACAAATACCATTACATATTTTTATAATTTTGGGTACAAATGTTTAAAAAATGATATCAAACTAGAAAACTATAAAATGAAACATGGTTTGAATGATTTTTTTGTTATGCAATTAGAATTAGAAAAAATGGTCAGCTAGTCCTTACTATCTACACATTTTTTTTTATATTTAATTTCTATATTTATCTATTTTTCTTATTTTTTTTTGTCACCACATATCTTACTTTGAAATATATATAAAAAATCTTTAAAATTAAAGTATATATACCCTTAGAGCAAAGATAATTAGATATCAAAATAAGAAATTTTTTTAACATGTGACATAATGATGTTATCATTTCAATATTTAACATATACATTTATTAAATATGTACCATAAATAGTTTTATCAACTTTGTATAAATAGATATATATTTATAAATATAATATATTAATTTGTCATGTTATTATAATAAATAAAGAGATAAAAAGTAAAATTATGTATACATTACAAAACATATTAAAATGACACATTATTTCAATATGCACATCAATTTGCATGTAATAAGACATAATATTTCAATATAAAAAATTTAATATGATAATGTAATAGAAATACGGACAGATACATGTGACATATCTCTCCTAGTCGGACTAAATTGAATTTATTAGCAACACAGATCGTGTTCTCTATTATAGTCAGCAAATATTTATGTATTGTAACAATGTTTTTAAATTTTAGAACATATAACGATATAATTTAGGGAAATTTTCAGGAAAAAATATTTCAGAAGTAAAAAAAAAAGGAAAAATATTTAAAGTTATAATCTCTACAAAATTAATTTAATTAAAATTAAGAAATAAACTAAACGAAAATATTTAAAACTATAAAAAAGATATGTATTACTAATATGGTTGAGTGTTTACATTGCGCAAGGGTTTCTTAAACGGAAGCTAAGATAAAAACCTGAACCGGGGAAGATAAAGTTAATGAAAGTCAAAATACGTTGCTAGGTACGGTGGTCTGCTAATTCAATTTCATTTGAACTGAAACTTCTTAGTTCTTAATGAAATGTTAATATTTTACTAATAATTTAAAAAATATAAATATCCAATTCCAAAGTTTGAAACCTTTAATTTAAAACTTTCATAAAAGCTAATTTAACTAATAAAATATTGTTTTAATAATAATTCAATGAAGAAAATAATTAATGTACCGAATATTCTCTTGGTTCCGATTCCTATTATCTTATATTGTGATTCTACTACCAAACAAGACATAAAACTTTTCATTACCTTTGGTAAATGATAATGGAAAAACTCAAAATTCGATTAAAATATACAAAATACAAATTGGCCCAAAAGTAAAGAGTCTAATCGCTGTTTAGCAATTTGAATGATGCATGAGACAAATATGGTTGCAGAAACATCCTGAACAGTAACCAAACCTAATCCAAGAAAGTAAAGATTGGAAGCCTTACTAGCCTTGGCTACCAAAGCTATCACGGGTATCATGCTGCCACCCCCCATAACTCTGACCATCATGCCCAAGCTCCCCAGAATAGTAGTTCTGTTTCCCATATGACATGTGGGATGGAGGTGGAGGTGGCGGTGGGAGGGGCATGGGCTGTGGTGCCAATATACCTTTGCCCTCCCTTGGATCCACAACCATACCACCCTGTGCTTGTTCAAAAGGCACACCACCCATTCCTGAATTCCATGGCTGGGGATAATTTCCTGGAAAATTTGGGCCATTTGGGACACCTTGCGGGAAACCCACTAATGAACTCTGGTCCCCACCTATATCAGAACCTGAGTCCTGCCTAGGCATATCATAGGGAGCACCATAAAATGGCTGAGCTCGTTCGTTTAGGTATGGGGGATAGCCAAATGTCATGGGTGGGTTCAGCATTGGGTTTGAAGTAACCAGCAAGGGAACATTGGAAGGTTGTGCAGGGTGCATTGCAGGATACTCGGGAAATGGGGCCTCTGGACCAACTGCCTGTTGTCTGTCAGCAAACTGGGAAGGATCTTGTGGGGGATGCTGCATGTCAAAAATTTGTTGATGAAAGCCCTGTTGTCCACCACCAACAGAGGCAGACATGGTATCTGAAGGGTGTTGTTGTTGACCATAATATGGTGGCTTTGGCTGCTGGGTTTGCCTTGAAGGTGGTTGCTCTCTAGGTGTCTGTCTACGAGATTTGTCTTCCAGATCATGTTGCTGGGAATTTGAACCAGGAGAAAAAACTGGTCTTTGGGGACCGCGAGCAGTGGAATCTGAAGCCGTTGATTGCCTAACACTCTGTGCCTCCGACTCATTTCCATCTTCTTTATCTGCATTGGGTCGAAGAAGGTTTCCGTGGCTGTCTTGGATATGAGATTCAAAATCAGCTTTCTTCAAGAAAGACTTGAGACAATGAGGAGCCGCACAAATGAGGATTCCTTCCATCATTTTAATTGTTTGAATCTTCTGAATTCGATCATCACACCTGTGTTCCAAGGAAACCATTTTTTACATAAACATAAGATACTATACAAGAAAGATAACTTTTATACATGATATGGAAGCTATCAATTGAAAAACAAATCCCCTTGGGTCAATAATAAAGTCTATTATGAACCAACCATCACGAAAGCTTAAGCCCCATTGGGTAAAAAAAGCACATGAACAGTTTTATACCCAACATGCCACCTCCTCACACAAAAGTCTTTGAACTTGGAGTGTAAAGTATGCACAAGCCCACCTTGACTAGTGTTAAAATTCAATTTTTTATTCAAATAATGGAGCAGTAAGAATCAAACTCTAAAGGTCATAGAGTTGGCAACACCATGCCATTAACTAAATATCCCAAAAGCTTACAGTGTTGGATGAAAGCTCATGAATAGCTTTATCTAGCAGGAGACATACCTCAGTCTTCAAGTTCCCAAAACACAAGTGAAACAGTATAGATGAATAAATAAAGACACTCGGAGACCTTTTGGATGCTTATGTAAATACTTATAGCATCTCTGCTATTCCAAAAGTATTGCTACAAACTGCTTGCATGCACATCATCCAAACCTATTTAAGCTGGCCGAGTTTGAATTATGTGCAGCTGCCCCCACATAAATGTACAAATGAAAATAAGCCCACCCACCCACCCCATATTAAGTGCAAATGATGTGTAAGCAAGAGGTGTTTACAAATATTTAAGAATGAATTTTTAATTCTAAAATCAGACTTTCATATAACTAAAAAGTAATATCAAATTCAATGAAAATCAAGTAAAAAGAATAGGTTTAATGCAGCCCTTTAGAAATATAAATTCACAATGCACCTCTTGCTTGAAAATTGAAAGACATATGCGTTACAACTTCAACTTAGTTAATACGAGAAAGACATTGAGTTAGGATGAAACCACTCCTATAGTAAGCACTAAGCAGACATTAGGATCCAAAGTGAAGTCCTATATGAACCCAGACAATTAGTTAAAATTTAAAACATACAGCTAGTACTAAGCAAACATTATGATCCAAAAGCCACTGGTGTTCTTTGATTTACAGTGTGAAGATAAGAAATAGCCTTACAGGTAGCACATTGAATCACTTCTAGCACAATCCAGACAAAAGGCATGCTCACAAGGGATCTGCAAGACCATAAAATTTACTGTAAGCAAACCTAAAGATATATTTAACTGGTTCTAGTCTAGCACATTTTCAGTGGTTAAAATGACTAGGGAGGTAAAAATTAGAAAAAATCTCATACCACAAGTTTCTAAGTATTTGGATGAACATTACAAAATTATGGAGAAACTAATGAACATGTCACACAAAGCATACAAGTTGGGTAGTTAAAACATAAAATGGAGAAAGACATTGAAAGTAATTTGTGACTGCAAAGTACCTACCAAGTTCAAAGGAAAGTGTTATCATAATGCTATATGACTAGCTATATTTTATGGCAGTGAAAGTTGGCCTTTGAAGCAACAAGAGGAAAAAGTAAAAGTAGCAAAAATGATAATGTTAAGATTAATGAATTGCCACACAAGAAAGGACAAAGTTTGGAATGATTGTAAACGAGAAGATATTGATATGTCCGACAACTATCAAGGAAAATATAACAGAAAATTAGTTGATGTACTTTGGACATGTGCAAAGAAAACTACTGGAGACATTAGTGAAGAGAGCAGTAAATTGTATGTTTTTTTATCTCTATGAAAGGGGTAGAGGGAGACCAAGGACATTGGAGGAAATTATTAAAAGGGATATCATGGGGAATAATACCTCAATAACATTGTGTTGGTGTGATTCATGTAGTAAACCCCCCCAGTAGGATAAGACTGTTGGTTTTATAGCACAATTTTAGTGAGAAAAAGACACTATCCAAATTTAAGCATGACAGCCATGTAACTAAACAAGTCTGCCTCTGAAAGCATGTTTTACATCTAGAACCCTAAAATGCAAACATATTACATAGGAAAAAATGTATTTGGATGCATTTCAGCATTTATAAGATATCTTTTGGTTATTTTCAAGCGATTCCAGAAAAAAATGCAATGACATCAATTAATAACCAGAGTGCCATGAAGAAATGCTAAAGAATAAAACCAAAAGCACGTTATAGGAATGTACTAAGAGGTGGATGATACCCCTATATAGAAAAGAAAACAAGAAGCCCACCCGAATCATAGCAATATAATACAACTTATATTCACATAAAGATCTGGTAAAACAATTACATGTATATGAAAAAGAAATGAGTTTCCCCTTAATAACCATTCAGTATTTCAGCTAGCATACTCTTGAATAATTTTCTTTTCTCTTTCTTGCATTATATTTTTAAAAGAAGACACAGGCTAAGACTACACCAAAAATATATATATTTAAAAAAAAAAAACACTTTTGAAACAAATCCCAAACGAAAAAATCCAAATTGGAACCAAACAGATTAGATCCTATCATGATCAAAGGCACCTAATAAGCAGAAATCTCAATTGAAAAGCATGCTACCACACATAAGTAGTTACCAGGCGTCCATAAATGGCAATCGGGAAATCACAGCGAACACAGAAATGGACTCGCTCGCCAAGCTGGCGGCGGGACCTACGGCCCAAAGTCTTAACAAGGGAGGCAGTAGTGGCCGCACCAATGCCCTTTGCAACAGGAAGATCAGCAAGGACCAGATGGTCAGGGCACGCAACTGTAACAGTCTCAACCGGCGACAGCTTCACCCCTGCCGACCCTTCTGATGCAGGAGCCTTACTAAGCCGAATCTGAAGCATGTTTCAATCAAACTTCTTTCCGCAATCCCAAAACTTTTCAAACCACTGCTCCAAATTGGGTATAGGGTTATCACAAAATATGTCTCCACCTCCTTTAACAAATCAATAATAATAAAAAAAAAATCAGATGTATGATAAAGGAAATGGTGAATAACAAATAAGTGAAACATATATCTAGAGACAACAATTAATGGGAAAAAAGGAGAGCAAGTTATTAGCATTCCCTGTGTACTGCTTAAGCTTTATATAAACTTGAGATATATGATTTTAATCAATTTAAAGACATACCTAAGTCCCGAAAGAACCCAGAGGCACGCAAATTATCTGAAATGGATTAAAATACGATATACAAGAATGCCATGAATTTGTGGGGCATATTGAATCTGGCGTTAGCAAAATCAGAGGTATTTGAGCTCAAACAGGTTCAAATTAAGGAATGAAAGTTATGAGACACTGTTAAACCCTATTTTTAAAAGAAAATAAAACAGGGGATTTTCAAACGGTAAGGAGTTTGATTGAGGAAGAAATTTGAGAATAAAAACTAAGAAGTATGGATTGAAGAAACTTACTCGCAGGTGACGAATCTAGAAACTTTCAGTCTTGGATTTGCGTCGTTCTGTGTTCTTCGTTCGTTCGCGACGCAGGGGCGCTCCAATGAACAGAACTGCTTTCTGCGATACAGAAAATATATTCAAGTGTTTTTTTTTTTTTTATAAACAGAGTTGACAAATAAATATTTTAAAATTAGTCTTTTCTACAGGAAAATGTTTTTTGTATAATTAAAATTTAGAATTAATAAATGTTTTAAGTATATAAATATAAATTTTGTTATAGTTAAAAAAATATAATAAGTAAACATTTTTTAAGATATAAGTTATATTTTAAATTTCTAATAAATAAATTAAATTGTAATATAAAATTATTTTTAATTATCAATAAATTTTTAAAACAAATCATTCAAATTCAGTTTGGAGATAAAGATAACAAAATAATAAATTAAAAGATCCCTATGGTTATAGAAAAAAAAAAACCCTTTTGCTTACAAGAGTTATGTTTCTAATTTTTTTTCTCTAAAGATTCTTATATTTTTGCTATTATTACCTTTTACTAAATTACGAGGGTTCATTTAAAAATATAAAAAAAAATAAAAATACATAATAAATTTTAGGATAAAATATGTTTTAATTTTACATAAGTAATTATTTTTATTTATCTTCATGGTAAAAATTGTTAGTGAGAAGTGATGTAAATTATTTATTTTCCAAAGTTCAAGATCAAATTAACCAAAACTAAAGTATAGAGATTAAAAATACAGTGATTGAAAATATATTTTATCCTAAAATTAAATATATTTTTAGTTTGTATATTTTGATTTAAAAAATGGTATTAGTCTTAATACTTTAACATTGGTCAATTTGATCTTTCAATTTTAGTTAATAGAGATTTTTTTCATATTTTCTTGAATCCGATTTTCATTGTGAAAAGAAAAAAAAATATTACTTTTGTAAAGATGAAGAATCAAATTGATCAAAATTTATTTTTGAAGATTAAAATTAAATTTCACTAAAAATATATTTTATCCAAAAATAAAATTTTATAACTTGTTAAATTAAAAGGTGACTTTTTGTCCACTTTACACTACAAATTGGAAAGTCAAATTATTTTTATCATTTTCTCTTTCTTTGGGACGTTATTACTCCTCCTATGTCTTTCTTTTTTCATCAATTAAACCTTTTTATAGTAACACCTTTTTGTTTATTCAATAAATCGACACAGGAAAAGAGGAAAATGAAAAAAATATGAGACCTTGCAAATTTTCCATTGGATTTTTCTTTTGACTAAGCAATGTAATGATGGTGAATCAATTCATAATTTTCTATATGCTGGACTATGACTGGAGGAGTCTTGGACTATTGTCGAGGGGTATTAGCCAAGTACTAAGGTTGTCTAGCCATGGTCGATGAGGTATTCAACCATGACTGAGGAGTGTCAACCATAGTCAAGAATATGACTATGACCTAGGGGGGGTTTTGGCCACGGATGAAGGGTTATCCGACCATGAATGAGGAATGTCAACCTATAGTCAAGCGGTGTGATTATAGCATTTTCCTGCCATGGTGAGGTATTAAGTCTTGGGGTGCTAATTTGCAATATAACCAAGGGGTATCTGACCATATATGTACACAAACAAAATCAACCATGTTAAAAAAAATTAAAGCTCGTATTGTTAAGACATGCTCATGATACAATGGAAACCACTACAAATTAGAGTGGTAAAATTGAAAGATCTTGTTCTCGCATAATTTATATTCAAAACAAATTTTATATTTAGAGGGGCAAAAATCGGAAAAGAAGGCAAAGTCGAGTGTAAGATTGAATTCGCTTTTGTAGATAGATCAATTTTTGTTTGGCCTTAGTTGAAAATCAAACAAAATAATACTCAAAATTAAATTCACATTATAAAGGATACTTTAATAAATTTTACATTGTCATGTCTAATACCTACACATATCAAATATAGTATAAAATTTCTTGGGTTGTGCATTAATTACCAAACTACAAACAAAACAAAAAGTTGTGTGATTTAATTGTTTAGGGTATCTTGTATTTTATTGTGTATCAAATGGACCTTAATAGTCTTTAGTGGACCCTAGCTAAAAGGCATTTTATAATTCTTATATTTTTTTTAGGTCCTTGGTTAGAAATTAGAAATCATGGGTATCTTTCAATTCATTGGGTTAGACATGAATCCACTCGCGGTCTGTGACTGCTACTAACCTAAGAAAATTTTGCACACAATGAGAATCAAATATGAGTTTTTCCGCTACATAAATACTTCCATTACATGAAAATCTTACACTATTGCGTCAATCCTATGAGATTTTATAGTCTTTATATTACCTTACTTTAAAATTACTTTCAAATGGTTATGCTTTTTAGCTGGTCAAAATATGGATTTTTTATTTTAAAAGTTTTTCTCCATCTCCTACACACCAAATTAAGAAGGAATATAAACCAAACTAGGTAATGGAATGGGACACCCCTTTCAATCTTGATCTAGTCTTATTTTTATAAAACAAGCAACTAACCAACTTTCTCATCTACTCCATTCCTTTTACCTCCACCATCTACTATCAATCTAAACATAGTTCCAATGTTAGAGAAAATAAATAAAAATGAAATTTTCAATTAAATCTATACACAAATAAAAAACAATTAATTTAATATTGTAAAGATAATAAAATAAAATGATAGTATGAATACTTATTAATTCACAGGATAACTATAAGGAAAATTTTGAGTCTTTTTTTAATAAAATAACATTATCTAAAGATTTGTTTATAATAAAATATCAATTATCTATATATAAGGTGAATTTTAATATTGATTATTAGTATTATTTAAAAGTTATCAATCTACATGAATTTTTAGAAGACCCACATGAATCAATGTTACTTTTAATTTAAAAAAAAATGATAAAATATGTTTTTTTGGCATCATAAATATGAAATTGTTTGGAATTTATTCTTGAAAACATTTTGGTTTGTTTTTTGTTCTTGCAAAATTTAAAGTCGTTACTTTTTTGTTCGAATGTAGGTTTGGATAAATCTAAACCTACGTATCTAGTGATTATACATATAAGTTGGTCCATTAACCAATTGGACACTGACATGTGTTAAAACCTAACCCTCTTTCTATCCAATCCCTAGTTCGATTCAATCCTAAACTCTCTTTTCAATCTATGGACACTGAGGCGAAGACAACTAGCAAGCGTCGCCATCAGAGCCGATGGCACCCAATATCAAAGTAGTGATGTTGTTGTCGGGTTCGACCTAATAGAAGGTGGCATGGGCCTTGGCTTCGAGGTCGAGGAGAGTGTCAATGTTGGCATATGATTCAGTCTTCCTCTGCGCGTGAATTTTCTCATACCATATTTATCGTCACACCCTCCCACCATCAACATCACATCATCATGACACGCCACCTACCTGATCACCTTTGTTGTCATGCCACCACTAGTTGTGCAATTATGCCACCACCCTAAGACCCAGAAGTGCACACAATCACCTCTGGTCCAGTCTACGTTGCTCATGCACCTTTGCGCCATCACCATTGTGCCACCACACAAGCCTTATGCTACTACCTACCTCTATCAACAACCCAGATTCGCATCACCCATGTCCAAATCGAACCCAAACACCACACTTATCATTATTTAGACCGCATTTCTCTAAGATTTTGAAACTATTTGTTTGATCTAATCTCTAATTTTTTATTTGTGTTTGGGATTGTTGTAGGCTTCTTGATCTAGATTGATTTCAAGGAAGAAGTGTTTGATTCTTTATTTGTTTTTTTAATGATTTGTGATAGTTTTTAACCTCCAATTTTTTTTGATGTTTTTTTTTTAAATTATTCAATTTGTGCAATTTTTAACCCCCAAAATTGTAATTTAAAATTAAAAAAATTATGTAGATTCAAATCAGCTATAGGCCAAAAATTAAGACACACATTTTGATTTTACGAGGATGAAAAAACAACCCAATAATTTGCAGGGACGAATTTCAAATATTTTCACATTTATTAGGACAAAAATTATTTTAGTCAAAAATAAAAGTACAAATATTACCATCGTGCCAAGGGTAGGGAACAAAATCAAACCCACCATAACCCGATAAAACCAAAGCCTGATTTTGATTGAATGGATAATTTTGGAAAGATGAATGGATTATTCAGGTGAAAAGATCAGTTTGAGATAGGTTATCATGGTTGGATACATGTTTAAAATTTATCCACCCATTATACCCGAAACCGATTGACTACAACATTTAATAAGGAAAATTCTTAGTATACAAGCTTTCTTATGTAAGTTTTTGTTAACCTAGAAAATTAGCCCAGCTCTGTGTGTGTTCTTTCTTCTCTTCACCCCAAACCATAGAACGACATCACTTTCTTCTCCATCTTTAATCTCTTGCTCTCTCACAAAACTCAAGGCCCACAATCGTAACGACACACCCTTCATCTCTAACAAGTCAATCAACTCACAACTTTCAATCAAAGCTTTGTTACCATTATTTTCTCTTGTCTCCATACTACCATTTTCATTCAACACTTCTTTTAACTTATATTCTCATCATGATTTTTGCAGAGTGACCAATGGGTTTGTATCTTTTGTGGTTTTCTTAGGATTCAATTTTTGTAAATATGTAATTGTATGACTAAATCATATTTTTATTTGATCTATCATGTTTTAGAAGTAAATCAAACAAGGAGTTAAGTTAAGATATTTTTTCCAGAATATTAAAAAAAAATACCAAAATATACAACCTCTCCCATTATTTACCCCAATATACAACTTTACTATTCACAGTGTAAATTCAGGTTGGAGGAACCCGAATTTACACTGTGATTTAAAAAAAATGTAATTTTGTGTTGAGAATTCGGATCCCCCAAACCCGAATTCTCAACATGGTTTTTTTATTTTATTTTTAGAAATATATATAGATAAAGAAAAATGATAGAATTGAAGAAAATTATGAAGTTGAATAAAATTAGTTAAAAATATTATAGTGTAAATATTATGAAGTGACATACATTGATAGTGAAATAAAATTAATTTGCTTGACTTGAATTTTCGGGACGGTGGAGATACTTATTTTTTGAATGACAAACTAACCTGCAGATGGAACACCATTTTGGTTTACCACTTTCTCTCTGGTCCATATTTGTTCGAATTCTTGTAGATTTTGGTCGACCTTTTTTTGTTTCTTTTCATGACTAGATTGACACATAATTGTGGTCCTTCATATGGTGGCTAGTAATCATGATAACACATGTCTGTTAACGGGACTTTGTAGACAATTGACACGTAGTCCAATGTGTACACTAGACTAATGTATTGCAAGTAATCTATATTGATGTGCTTACATGCAACAATGACATGTGCAGATGGAAAATTTTTCATTAAGTTAACCTAAAGCCTCAATTAGTCGTTTGATGTTCATCATCATTTTCGTGGGAGATAACTTAAGGATTTGTAATGTGTTATTTTTTTAGGTTCCATTTTATTAAAATATGTATTTGTATGACTAAAATTCATATTTTTGTTTGATTATTCGGGTGTCAGAGGTAAATTTAGCAACAATGCCTAAAGTAAGAAGTTAAGCTCAATAAAGCACTTTAAAGCAAGTAAAATTGGTTTTTGTATCATAAAGGTGTTAGTTTTCCATGTTTTAACACTCGCCCCCTCCTGGGATCCTTCCAAACCTATAATTTTTGCTACCAAAAAATGCTTTTTTTATTTACTAATATGTATCATTTATGATGAACTTGCTACATGAATCACTAAACTACGAATAAGTGTTGCATTATAATTTTATGTGTGTTTGAACTTTAACTTATTAGCTCTTGATTTTAATCTTATGGTAGTTGAAGTTATGTTAAATAGGTGATTTTGTTATTGCAACAAGCATTACGAGAGAAAAAAACAAATGTGAACACAAGAACAAGATTGGCTACAATGTGTTGGTTAAGGTGATTATTGGTGATCTACAATTTACTTTCTTTTGCTTGTTTTTACTCATAGTAATGCATTTGTTGAGTATGGTGATAAATCCTCAAGATAGATACTTTAAGGTGTGCATCTATAACTCAGTAGTTACGCATTAAAACTTACATTTGAGCTCCTTAACGTGTATTGGGTTTGAAGGTTGTCTTATAACTTTGAATGCTTTATAAATTGCATAGAGAGGGGGCTTTGAACCTAAAAGTGACCAGTAAGGGTTTGTTGATTTGTTTTATTTGTCTGAATTTTATTTGTTTTTTTATAAAATAATTATTTTAGAAGAGATAAAGATGAATAAAAAGGCAAATTAAGAATAAGATATGTTCTTTAAAGTACTTGAAAACTAAAAGGTTGTTGGTTATGTTAAACATTGATTATTGTTTATTGCACTTGATCATAAAAATAGAATTTTTTGGAATTGAATATTGGGGTAGTGTAATAAACACTAATAAATGTTTAACACAACTAACAACTTTTTAGTTTTTAGCTACTTCTAAGAATATATGTTTATTTTTTTATTTTTCTATTCTTCTTTATTTCTTCTAAAACAATTTTTTTCCTTTATCAAAAGAAAACAAAAAAACAAACCAACCAACCTTTATACTAACCATTTTTAGATTTGATGTTCCCTCTCATGCAGTTCCTAAAGCATTTTAGAGCAATTAGAAATCTTTAAACCCTATACACATTAAGTAACTAAAGTATAAGTTTTTAATCCATAAGTGTTGAGATATAGATGCACAACAGAAAGTGTGTCTTGAAAAATTTATTGTCAAACTCAACAAAAGCACTACTCTAAGAGCAAAGTAAAAGAAAACAAATCATAAATCACTAATAATCTCATTAACTAGCACATTGTGGTCAATCTTGCTCTTGAGTTCACATTTGTTCTTCCTCTTGTGATACTTGTTGTACTAAAAGAATAACCTTTTAACATGACTTCAACTACCACAACATATAAATAAAAAGTTGATAAACTAAAGTTCAAACAAGCATAATATCGTCACACAATACATATTTGAAGTTTAGTGACTTACGTAGAAAGTTACTCATAAAAGATACACATTAATAATTTGTTTTATAGGTTGATAGTAAAAATGACAGGTTTGGAAGGATCACAAGAAAAGACACATGTTAAAACATGAAAAAATTACACCTTTATGGTACATAAGCTAATTTCACTTGCTTTAAAGTTATGTTGAGATTAACTCCTTGCTCTAAATCATTGTACATTTATTTATTTATAGTCCTTCAAAGTATGTTATTTTTTTTACTTTTAGTTTCTATATTTTTTTAGTCTTTGTAAATATGTCACTTTTTTATTTTAGTCTCTACATATATGCAACTTTTTGATTTAATCATTATAAATGTTACTTTTGTCATTTACTAACTTGACACTTTTAATGATGTCAATCATTTGTTAACGTGACACTTAATGACATCATTATTTAATGATGCGACATGTGATGACATCATCATCATTACACTTAATGAAACAAACTAATAGTTTGAAAAAAGAAAAAAAATAAAAAAAATTAATAGGGATCAAAACCAATTTTTTTTAATAAGGACTAAGACTAAAAAACCTTTATTTTAAAAGAACTAAAAAATATTATTTAAGTATTAATTTATTGTTCTCAATAATAAGTCTTGGGCAAGTCATTAAAATAAGGATGTTTCAAAGATTTATTTGCAAAACCTTACTTTGTCTCAAAATCAATTACAAGTTTACATGTGATTGTATTTAGTTTTTCCATTACAAGTTAGCTAATAAATAACTTGGGCATAAGGTGCTATTTTGGAGTTATAAATCCTAGGCTTATATATGATGTTTATATATTAGCATGTGTTATTCTATGGGTGTAATGTTTTACTTTATGTAGTTCTCTGTAAAAATAGAGTGGATAACTTGAGTTTTCTTGTTTTTTTTTTCCTTAACAATGATGATATAACTTGGAAGGGACAAAGGGATTCTAATGTACAAGCTTGATCTTGTTCTTTCATCTCATAGTCAACTGTTTTGCTCTCTTTCCTGTGGATGTAGGTCTTTAAGATTAAATCACATATATCTTATGTTCACCTTCTTTCTTTCTCTTCTTTAATTTGCTTTGAATTACTTTATCTCACTACTAAAAAAAAATTTTCAACAATGGTTTTGTGAGATTTTTTATGACAATTTTAAATCACTATTGTAGCAGTCGTTGTGGAAATTAAAGACTTTTCACAACGGTTTCCAAATCATTTTAGATGAGTGCAATTTCTAAGATAATTTTGTCTTGAAACCATTTTAGAATGTTTATTTTATAAAAAAATTAAAAATTGAGAATTCTAAGATGGTTTTTTCAAAAATCATCTTAGAAAGTAGACTTCTAAGATGAGTTTTGGAAGAACCGTCTTAAAATATATTTTTTAAAATTTTATTTTTGTTGAGGATTCTAAAACAGTTTTCTCAAAAACTATCTTAGAAAGTAGAATTTTTAAGATGAATTTTTAGAGAACCATTTTAGAATGTCGTGTTTTTTTGTTTTTTTTTATTTGAGTATTCTGAGATGGTTTTTCCAAAAACCATCTTAGAAAATAAAATTTTTAAGACGATTTTTCAAAGAACTATCTAAAAATGTCTTTTTTTAAAAAAAATAAAAAAAAATGAATTATCAGATCATGAAAAACACATAATATTTACAATGTAAATTAAAGTGCAGTGTAACTTCACTAACTTGGATAAGCCAAATGTTAAATTATAGTAATTCATTAAGTGGCTAATAAGCATATTATTATTAAAAAATTGTATAGATATAATAAGAATATTAAATATATTATTATTTTTTATTTTTAGAACAAGAAATAAAATAAAAATAAGATGATATTTGTAATTATAAGGAAAAAAATAAAAAGTACTTCCCGTGAAAGTGGAATGCATTGCAGAAAGAAGAATTAATGACTAGTAGTTAATAAAAATATAAGGCATAAATTCACTTAATTCGCCCAATGGTAAAACATATATTATTCATGTCATTCAACTGCACATTTATGCACTTTTTCCCCTATTTCTATACTTTTATTATTTGATCATCTTAATCATCAATTTATGTAAAACTTGAAGAAATTTATTTTCAGTTAAATCTAACAAAAAGTTAAACATGGTGGCAAATTGAAAACAAGCTTCATTAGCAAAGAATGATTATTTATTAGAATTATTTTTGCATTCAAGCATGCTTCCCTATAGCAAAACTCACCAAATAACTCCTCATCCAAAACCATTACAAGGGCATGGGCAAACTTCTGCAAACTTTTTAGCATCATAGTTTGCAGCATCATTGGAGTGGACTCTTCGAGATTTTAAATCATCGTAATTATCTACATCATACACATTTTAATAATGTGATATAGGTGATATCAAATGTTTTATTATCCGAAAAAAACAAGCATATAAAAGGTGCTTGAAAGTATACCATAAACTAAAAACAAACTGTTCATCATACTTGAAAAGTAAATCATAATTAGTTGCTAATATATTTCACAAGAAATGACACAACTATCTACCAGAAGCAAAGCCAAATTATAGAAATAAAAAAAAATAAATCCTGATATTCATCGATCAAGAATAATAATGTAAGAATTGTCAATACCTTTCCATTTTATTTGAGATAAAGATCATAAAATCACTCACCAATACAAAGTCCTTGGAGGGTCCACTTTTAGAAAAAAAAAGTGTGTAGCAAGATGGGAAAAGAGAGAAAAGTCAAGACAATTTCACCTCAAACCATGGCACATGTGGTGATGTTAGTTTATAAGATTGCTATCCATAAGTTCCCGATTATAAATTAACTTAAAAAATTTACCACATTGCACAACTTTTTAATATATCATAATATCATATGATTAAGAACATCATGTGGCATGAAAGTAAAAATTAATGTGTTAACTAAGGGAGAAAAGTAGTGCATTACATCTAGCATGTAGGATCACTCAGTATATGCCACCATGAGTCTGGGTTACTCCACCCTCATTTGTATGATCTTGAATTCCCTCCCCCTATTGGCATCAGTTAACAATATTTCAGCATGCAAAAGATATAAGTATAAAAAAGCTTATAGAAGAATCAAATTCTTGAAATTCCTCAACCTTAATATAATAAAGCCCACATGATCTTGCCAGTAGTAAAAAATTGCATAATGCTAATCCATAGTGAATATATTAGTAACAACATGGTATACAACTTCATTCATTGAAAAATGCAGCATTGATGCATCATGTATTCAAGATCCAGGAAATTTACTTTATATGAATAAGTTATTAAACATCTTAATTTGAAATAATGAAAGTTATGATAAACAAGCTACTTCTGGCAGCAGAAATTCTTGGATTTGTATTATTCAGGGCATAAAATACAAGCTACAACTTCTAACTCATTGTGAACAAAAAAACCTCAAAATTAGTCTACTTTTACCATCAAAGAGCATTAAGCTACAATGTTTAGAGTTTTTACCTTGCCACAAGTGAGCCAACAAGCTACACGACACTGAAGTTTGAGCCCTAGCACAATTCAACAATATAATAAGAACTTGAAATACCAAATAATTTTGTCGGTTCCATTATTACTTTGAATGTTAATTAAAGCAAATCAATTAGAATTCTGAACATGGTATTCACAAGCTATTAAGTGCTTAAGAAATCATAGATACCTAAAAGATTATGATATAGTAAGGGCTGCAAGACCATTGCCAGCGCATTGTTGAGTGATTGTGTTCACAGAAAAAGGGGGCACTTGGTGCTGTTGTACCCCCAATGCTCTTTGAGGCCTATAGGTACGTTACTTAGAAAAAAAATAAAAACCAGATTCATCAATTTTTTTAAACCAATCATTTCATGATAATGAAACCCAATAAATAAAAATGGAAAACGATTGATCTTGGTAGGAGACTCCTTCCTTGAAAGCTCTTAAACATATATATACCAACCATAATAATCAATCAACCTAAAATAATAAATATTATTTCTTCAATCTTAATTTCATAGGAATTTCAATCATAACATACTACAGGAAATGCAACAAAAAAAGAAAAAAAAGAAAAAAGAAAAACACTATATCTCCTCAATTTCTTCTGCCAACTTTTTTTTTCACTTTCGTTATGAGCCTCACGTTTTTCCAATTCAACTTTCCATAACTGGAGCTCATTTTTGTGAGATTCTAGTTGCAATTTGACCTTTTTATGATTAGTAAAAATGCTTTGGAAGCGATCCCTGACACTTGACTGTATTTTCTATATCTTTGAAGACAAGGAATCATATCATAAACACAATTTTGTTACAACAGATCAACAACATTTTAAAATAATAGTCAATTGTTAAGATATAAAATTGGATTACAACACAATATTTGGTCCTAAGACTCAATAAATATTGATACCAAATAGGAACATAAACAGACTTGTGTTGGTATGAGAGCCACAATTTCAACATAATTGAGACTTAAACCATGAGCAAGGCGTTTCTATGCAAGGTAGCCAACATTGTGCATGTCTAGTTTCTTGATCTCCTTAAGACTCAATTTCATTTTTCAACCCAAGGAATACGAAAAAAGAGAAAATTTTCTGAATGCATAATTAATATCATCATAAACTTGAAGAAACATGATCAAAGAAAAAAAAACAACACAAAATTTATGGTTCTTACAATAGAGAATTGAGAAATTTCACATTAAAAACCACCAAACGACGTTGTTGCTGCAGAAGCTCTTGTGTCGATGAAGAGGACGTTCCACCAAATGCCATCGTTGAAGTTGGGGATGCCACTCCAAATGACATCGTTGAAGCTGAGGACGTTGCAGCAAATGGCATCGCTGAAGCAGTAGACGCTCCTTTGAACATAGTCGTGGATGTTGTTGTGGCCATTGAGGAAGCTACGACAAACAATGTCATAGGAGTTGAGGGCGCTGCGCCAAACAACGTTGTCATGGTAGAGGGCGTTCCACCAAAAGGCGACACGGCAGAGGACACTACTACCCAAAACGATGTCGTCATTGTGGAAGAGGAAGAAACACTAAACGACGCTACTGTAACACTGAAAATTGAAGAACCAGTGCGGGAAAGGAAGAAGAGGCCAATGAGAAGGAAGGTGCGAAGGAAGAAGAAGTGAAGGAGAAAGAGAAAGGGATGGAGAAAATGACGCGACAGATGTAGGGTTTGTGGAGAAGAGGGCATGCACGGGTGAGTTAGGGATTTGAAAGGTGACGTAGTGAAAATTTTGTAATTAGAGGGAATGAAAACCACGACGGTTTTACGTAAAATCATTGTGGTTTTCATTCCCTCTAATTACAAAATTGCCACCACGTGACATTCTAAGTCGGTTCCGCATAACCGTCTCAGAATGTGCATCATTAAAAATATATTTTTTTTAGTAGTGTCTTCATGGTTTTGTTATTTTTGTTGCTTTGTGTGTGTTTTGTTGGTTTTCATAATAGTTGCAAGTTAAGAAATTTGATTGCAAGAAGTTGCTTAAGCAAACTTGGCTTTTAAAGATCATTTCAAACTAGTACAATTAATTAAAAAAAGTCTTATTCTTAAAGATTTCTCAAGTTATGGACCAAGTTTTGCATCAGAAAGTTCAAAGCGTACTCTCTTGGAGATCAAATTACTTGACTAAAATTTATAACTTTCTCTTGAAGATATTGTGATGATGAGAGACCATAAATCTAACAAAGCTCAAACATCCTTGAAATTGTTTGGGACATTCTTAAGAATAGAGGGTTTGTATAAAAAAGTTAAAAAGTTAACTTCTCACATACAATTTCAGAAACAAAGATTGTCAATTCTTAATTTTCAAGAAAATTGAAGAAATATTTTCAAGAAGAGCTGCAATGCAACCTAATGTGATGTTCACTAGAAGACAAATTGAAGAAATATTTAAAGATTTTATTTTTCTATTTAAGTTTCAGTTTATAGAAAATCAATCGTCAAATCTTAGAAACTGTTTCTAAAGTTTTGTTTTAGAATGTTCACAAAAGTATATACAACCATCAAACTTTTTCTACGTTGTAAAAAAAGAACAACTTTTTGCATATAGTTTATTGACATTTCTAATGGCTAATAATTACAAAACACAATTTGCAGTAGTGTATTGAAGAACAATCATGTCAAAGTGTTGTTATTCTACATTTTCTTATTTCTAATTAAACATTTACTTTATAACCCATCTTTTTTGATATTCCGTTGTAATCTCATTTGGATTTATTTGAGTAGCTCTCTATTGTTTATCTACTCTATAAATGCAGCCTTAAACTCAAAAACACAAACCCTGTAAAGGTTTAGTAACGTGCTAAGCTAGGGAGTCAGTCTCAGAGTAGTGATTGAGCGCAAATCCTATTGAGGTTACTTTGAAAAAAATATTGGTTTAAAAATTATAATCAATGGAGGTTAAAGAATAATACAATTTAAGCTTTGTAGAAACCTTTGAAAAAGCATTTCTCTTTGATAATTGTCCCCTATACTTGCATTTTATGATTGTGTTTGGTGCAATTATTATATATCTGTTATACTTTTGCACCTTGTTCGTGCTCAATTTTGGTGGAACGCATTTGCTCCAACTAGAATTGCAAATTATTTCATTTTTAATTTTGCGGATATGGTTGGTTTGAATGTTGTTTTGGTTTTTCCATTTTCAGAGGAAAATCAGAGGGTGTGGTAGGTAGTTGGTTGGTGGATCTGGTGAAGTTCGGGTTATAGATGTTATCATGTTCCAATTATGTTTTGTTGATTATTTTGATAGCATTGTGAAATTGCCTCCTATAATGGTGTAAAAGGTGAAGTACACTTCAACAATCATAGCTTGGTATGGGTAAGTTGTTTAAGATCCTCTATTACTTGATATCCTTTTTTTTTTCTTTTTCTTTTTGCAATACATCGTCATGATATCTTTGGAGAAGTTAGAGTTCATGAAGATCGAAGAGGTTGCAATGGCCACCGACTGGTGTTGCAGTGGTGAAGAGAGGCTGTGGAGGCTGGTGGGAATTGGGGAATTTTTATTTTTTTTAGGAGTGGGAAAAATTAATCTTGTGCAGAGAATGTATGGAATTAAGATAGAAACTAGATGAATCTAATAGTAGTTAAAAGTGATGCACTATAAATCACCTTTTGATATTTCTTAAGCAAGATCCTCTTTTTACGACATTTTGTCAACATCAACATTCAGCAAGTTACCGAAGGTAAAGATCTATTACTTTAACTAAAGGTTGCTGAAGATTGAAGAGATAGACTGCATGTACGTATAACGTACGGTCGACATGGTCTGAGTGCTGCAATGCAAAAACTTGGTACTCAACTAGTATACCAATTCTAATCACTTTTATTCTCTTTTACATACTTCTTACCTTTGCTTATTATCTGTGTAAATCCTATTAGGAGTAAGGGCTCTATTTTTTTTTTAACTTCTACGTTTTCTTAGGTGATTTGAAATAACAAAAAAGAAGGAAAAATATAAGTAAAATACTCATAAAACTTTTTAATTTTTTTATCTATGAAGAAGTACTTCTTACCTTTGCTTATTATCTGTGTAAATCCTATTAGGAGTAAGGGCTCTATTTTTTTTTAACTTCTACGTTTTCTTAGGTGATTTGAAATAACAAAAAAGAAGGAAAAATATAAGTAAAATACTCATAAAACTTTTTAATTTTTTTATCTATGAAAAAGTACTTCTTAAAACCACTTTTAGTCTTTTTTGTAAAGTATGTCTTGTTTTTACTTTTAAGAAGAAAAAAAAAATCCGAAATAACGTGTCTTTTTTTACTCCGGGCCAGTATCTATCTTAAGCAATCCTTAGGCACCAAGATTTTCTTATACATCCAACATTTTTTTATTTCCAAAATTACCCCTGGAAAATTTAGGGATTCATAATCTCTATGGACCCATTACATAATTTAAAATTAATGTCTCATGCACGATTCAAACCTCTAACTTTTAGGTTATTAATGGGACGTTCTAACTAATTGAACTAATAAATCAATTATATTATAAAATAGTTAATATCACTATATATAACATTAAAATTTCTAATGTATATTTAATGTACATGTAAATTTACATAATAAATTTTATGACAATTAATTTTGGTGCATTAATTTCTAATGTATATTTAATACACATGTAAATTTACATAATAAATTTTGTGACAATTAATATATTAGAACAAAATTAATTGCCACAAAATTTATTATGTAAATTTACATGTGCATTAAATATATTAGAAATTAAAAAAAATTGTAAAACATTTTTTAAATAATTTTTTTAAAAAAATCTGTAATCCGTATGTATATACGGATTGTCAATCCTCATGAACATACAAATTGTCAATCCGTATGATATACGGATTGTCAATCTGTACACATGACAATCCTTATAAACATACAAATTGTCAATCCGTGTGAACATATAGATTGTCAATCCATAAGCTTGCGGATTATGGATTCGTAATTTTGCAGATTATGAATCCAGAAGTTTGCCATGGATAATTTTGAAAAAATTAAAGAGTATTGGGTGCACAAGCAATTTGTGGGTGCGCAAAGCAGTTTCCAAATTTGAGAGCCTAAGGCCCTGTGCCTTTCCATTTTCTATGGATTGATTCAATTTAATTTTTGCTAATTCACTTTAAGTTGTGTAATACAAGACTAGAATTGAGTTCAAGTAAAGTAAAATGATTTGCAGTTATCTTCATTGGCCATGGCCCTGAATAAAAATTCTCCTCTTGAGAGAAGAGAATTACATTTTTGATCTCTATGCCTTGTGCTGTAAAGAAAATTGTTTTTGATACGGATTTTGCACTAAAAAAAAAGCATAAGCTGATATTTCACTTAGATATGGAAACATACTGCTAGGCTTGGACTTTTAAAGGAAGTTCCCATGCCCAAGTCCCAGCCCAAGCCCAAGCCCAACAAATAAAATTTTAAATTGCAGGGAGATGGCATAGCTCTTCTAATTTATTAATACTTCAAATTTCCCCCAGCAAAAAATGTTTTGATACATTTCAATTAACAAAATGAAGAGAAGTTTTTATTTTGTTGACAATTTCCATTGCATCCAGGGGAGTCTCCTCAAAAAAAAAAATCTACTGATAATTTGTTTGAAGTCAAGCTGATTCTAAAGTTTTGACAAACTTTTTAGCCTGTCACAAGAAACAAAAGATACAGATGAGATAGAAAACAACCCAATTTAACAAGTTAAAACAAGACGGGTTTTGTCAGAATGTTTATAGGAACTAGGAACAGAGTCAAATGAAGGCTCAAACATGTCAGGTTGCTCGAGTTTATCCATGATAAAAATTTGATTTAATATGTTTTTTTAAAATTAAATTTAGGAAAATAATCATATTTTTCTTCTTCAAAAACTCATAAACTCTTAGAGTACTAATGCAAACGCATACGAAAAATATCCCCTATTTGTTTCATAATAGTAGTCGTTTAAAGAGAAGAAACATTGTTTCATTTTATCTTTCACTGTAAAATAAGAAAAGACATTGTTTCATTATACTTGACACATTGTTAACAAATCTGTTTACTAAATTAAATGACATGCATGTCTTGGTCAAATTTAAAACATAATGAAAGTTATAGGATAGGAAAAGGTAAGTGTGAGTATTATGAATATGAAGCCAAAGTTAAAGAAGTGAGTTTGGAGAAGGGTTTTATCTTTGAAAGAAGCAGCTCATAGTTTGCCAAGATGCTTCCTAAACCATTATCAATACATTAGCAATCTTGATACTAAATAAAAAAATTGTTTTGCAAATTTTGGGTCTTCTAACCTCTACCGCAGCAGACAAGTATGCTATAAAAATAAACTAGAATTCCATGAGATAGGTGATAAGAAGGAAAGGAAAAATGGAAAGCTATCACAAAGTATTCAACTTGTACCTGTTCTAGAGTTAGAAACATGATCACATTCCAAGATCCTAGCCGTCCAAAATTTGGTATGAACCCCTTATAAAAGGCAAAAGGTCCCTGAAAAACATTACATTCCATAACCAAAATTAGATGTGATAAATGAAATGATATCCATTGACAACATAGTTCCTTGTTTAACAAGTTCATACAAAATAGACAGACAAAGCTATGTGATCATCTCCTATATTGACACACTCAACAATATTGAAAGAGTTTTCTTGGATAATGCCTGATGCCTCCCCCTTCATTCCCCAACATCTAGATCCAAATAAGGAAAAAAAGGCGTATAATGATGATGTCAAAGATCACTTTTGTTTGGGCATATAAAGGTGAAAAATGAAAATGTATAATGATGTCATCAACGCTAAAATTTCACTAGGGAGTTTGTTCTGCACGTGCTTGTGGATTATGCATAATGTATACCAGTCAACAGAAGCTCGCAATTAAATATGATCAAATTCTATGATGCATTTTATTAAAAAAGCACAGCAAGTATGCTCACATACAGTTAATATTTATAATAAAGAAAACAGGGAAGAGAGAAAATAAATAATAGTGGAGAACAACCATACATCATTTTTTAATGTCTTAACGAAACAATCAAGGGTGCTTTTGTAACTCGAATCTCCCATCATTCTCGACTTAACCTGTATATACAACAGAAGGAAGATAGCACAATGAATTAAGGGAATGGCAGGACTATTGAATACTAACTAAGAAGCTCACTGAGCAGCCAAAACAATAAAAAAAGTGTCATACAAATCCACCCCAATTGATCTTAAGATCAGCTTGTCCATAAGAAACTCTAATTATCATTAAACATTAGATGTATTTACTAATTCATCCATTTTTTAAGTATCCCTGGATTATCAGTTTACCATAGTTGAATAAAGAAAGTCTAAAACTTGAAGAAATTTTTAGAATATTAGCACATTATGTATAAAATGATGATACAATAAAAAATACCAAATCATTTAAGGATGTTCACAATTAAAAACAATAAATTACCACATCAACAGGGGAGCCAACACAGACTGCAAAAAATCCTGCTCCTAGACCAGCAAGAAGGTGAGTTACAACATTGTCGGTGAATCCAGGAATTTTCAAAATAGTCTGCATCAAAACTGTTAGGTTATATAAAAATAAAAGAGGAAAGATTACAAAATTTTACTCCAAAATGCAGTCTAGTGTCTTTTCATTACCTGTTTTACTTGATCATAGCTGGCTAGTTCAGCAGCATTAATGATGCCATTTCTTGCTATGTTGGGACCAATCCCAGTCCAAAGTGCTCCAACTCCTTCCTGTGTTTAGGATGCAGATTGAACATAACTATTATAACCTGAAAAGGACTGAATACATCTTCCCATTTTCTCAAATCATATCAAGTTATATGCAAATACCTGTCTCACAATTGTTGAATAAGCATTTAATGATCCAGAGTAACGCCTGGGCACACCAGGAGGTAATTTTCCTTCTGCTTGAAGTCTAACTTTCACAAGATCAGTTGGATTCGCCACTGCAATTGCCATAGCACCTGTTGATAACACAAGTTCAAGTGGCTTAATGTTATAGTTTTGCTTTTGCATAATGAATCGGAATTCTAGACAGAAATAACATATGCTCCTGCTAGCAAGAAGTTGACACTCCACAGATCCGGAAACAAATTCACATATTAGTGTATAGAAAAAAAATTCCTACAATGTCCAGAATTGGCCTTTACCAGTTGTAAATCCAGCGAGAATTTTCTTAAACAATGGAACATCTCCAACATGGTCAGGCCCAACATAGAAATTCTTAACCTGTTAAAATCCCCATGACATTTAGGCCATCAGCTCACATAAGCATGCAGTAGATATTAACTGAAATAAATTAACATTCTTTGATACAAGGTCCCAAACTCACAGGCTCATATAACGCAATTCTTAAACCACCATTCAAACATTGACGATGTAGCCCTGGCACAATCCCCTTCCAGAGTGCTGAAAGACCTTCTTCCCTGGCAATGGTTCCAACCGTTCCCAGCAAACCCCTATATTTAGGTAAGGTCACCACATCACCAACTACAGCTTGTTTTTGAAGCTGAAGCCTAACTTTGGCGGTGTCCAAAGGAAGAGTACACACCTACAACAAATTCGAGCTATAATTTCAAACATATAGTTATATACAAGGACTAAGTACATGTAAAAGCTGTATGGCATCTGACAAGTGAACTGAACATGCAAAACAGTATAGTAAATAGTAAATATATAACAAGCAGAACCAATCTTCACACAGAGCAAAATCAGGACCAAAATTCACAGCTAAGGAAAATTTGGGAAAAAATCTATAACTATTTCATGTAAGATATTATGTAAAATACTATTTGATTCTTATGCAATATTTTCACTGTTGCCAAAGTTCAAAGGCATAACAGGTTGGTCTGCAAATACCACAAACAATTGCGGTCACACAGTCACACAGTCATGGTCGAGGTTTCGTCGCAATCCTTGCCATTATGGGAAGGGAATATGCAGACAAACGCAACTGCCCAATTGCTGTCACATAAAATCCGAAAACATTGACGTTGCAGCTGAAAACTGCATACCCTATTTTTTTAAACATTGGGAATAATCATTATACATGTTGAACCTTGAAAAGCAAACAGCCTAGTGTGTAAACTGAAGGACTTTCATCATCATATCAGTTTATAAAACCGCGTCTCGGTGACCATTGTCTAATACACAAGACTAGCAACTAGCAACAAGCAATTGGCTAGGCTCTTATTAACCTACAAAAAAAGCATATTTGATCACTAAACACAGCTACAGCACCCCCACATTCAATTGAATTCTGATCAAGCAAAAGGGTATCAAAATCAACGACGCACAAGTTAACCACAACCAACAAAAAAAAAAAAAAACAAAACAAACTCAGTTGCTCATCACGTGCATGATTTGTCACAACACAAGCACAATCACATTCACCTAGAACTTTAAGAAAAAATGTATCAAACAAAGTTCACTGTAGTTGGATCCGTTACTGTACGTAATAACAAATAACGAGTCCAAATTCAATAAAAGACGGGGTTTTAACACATGATCACGGCAAAGAGAGGATACCCAGAAAAGAAAACTTTGAGATAATGAATACCCAGAAGAGAGTTTTAAAGAGAGAGATGTTGTTACAGTGACAGATAATGAATAATACCTCGGCGAAACATGCAGCGAAAGCACTGCTAGCGTAAGTGCCAGCAAAGGAGATGTCGGATTTGGAATTGCCACCCGCCACCATTGCTTCGACGAGACCGAAAAAATGTTCACAACTAAATGAAGAGAGATAATTGAAGAAGGAATAGGAAACCAAAAAGGAAGGAAGAAAAAATGGCTTCAGAGGAAGAGAAAAAAAAATGGTGTTTGGCGTAACGACAGTGAAGTTCAAGACAAGGCAGAGGAATTCTTATACTAACTCTTTTGTTAAATAAGCGAATCTATATAATATATGAAAAATACTCTCTTATTTCTTATATACAATACTCTTTTAATTAATTAACATTTTTTTAAAAAATAATTAATATAATTAATAACATTAAATTTATCATAATCTAATAATTAATAATTAATTAATTATTATTTTATTAAAATTATTCTTAAAATTATTAAGACTCATAATCTATTTCTTTACATTTAATTACTTTTTCTTCCAATTAATTAATATGTGTTGGTATTCTTATATAATTTTTATAAAAAGATAATATATTTATTTTAGTAATAAATTTTTTTGTAAATAATTAAAGATATTTAAATAAAATAATTAATATAAAAGACAAATAAAAAATCCTATAAAAATAGAAACAAAATTTTAAAAAAAAGTTATATATAAGAATAGATATAGAGTAATTTAGAATGAAATGTACCACATTATTATTATGTATAGGAAGTTTGGTTATATAATAATCACTAAAGAATTAGGAAGTCAGAATTTTTTTTAATCATTTAACTGTGTAATTTTTTTTAAGTTGATAGTGCATAAAAATTATTATTTTTATATTAAAAGTAGATATTTACCTATAAGTTATTGGTATAATAGACGATAATCTCTTTATAAATGCAGATGTTTGAGTATTGACTTTTGTGTGTAGAAAAAATCTAACTGAATGGAACACATCCATCAGTGTCAATAGATCTTCTAAATGAGATTAATTTTGGTGATTGATTATATTATAATTATATGTGCTAAGAAATAGTAAAAAATTTACCAATAAATATAATATTTATTAAATATAATTAAACATTACATGTATTACAAATTAATTTTAGGAATTAATAGTGAAAGTAATGCCAAAATAATCCCAATCCATTCATTTTGCTAGTATGCATTATGCAATCCATATAGGCATACTGATAGGATTTAGTGATCTACCACTTAACAGGATCGCAGGAGTAGTCTATCACCAAAATGTTGGCCTATCTTTATTATTATTTTAATTATTTGTAATTTGACCCATCACCCCATGTTTTAAGCATGCTCATATTTTGTATGAGAAGATAATCCTTTTATGATTTCTTTTACTTATTATAGATAGAGATGGATAAGGATACACTCATATTTGAATCAGACTATTCTAATTTCCTATATTTGCTTATGCTTGTCCATCTGTTACAGATAGGGATTAAGAGGCATAAGTAAGATCGCCCTGAACGTTTGACCCTCTAAATTAAGAGGATGATGACCGCACACAACACAAGACACGTTCTAACGATTTTATGATAAGGTTTTCACCAAAATCTTCCAAGTTTTAGTGGAGCGAAGCGTTAGAAATTTCAAGTGACGGAATTTCACATAGGCAAAAAGTGAATTAATTGAGAATCATAAAACTCATAGCAATGTTAGCTATCTATTTTGAGAAAATGATTATGTAACTAAAAAGTTTTATATCAATATTCAATCACAATTCAAGTATATAATAAATTCGTTAATTTTTAAAATGATTATTTTAAAGTAATTTAAATGTTGATTTGTAATTTAGATGAGAATGTAATATTATTTTACATTTTAAATGTATAAACATTAATTAAACTCATGTATTTATATTTGATATAATTTTTTTGTTATTTTATATATTTTGACTCTTCTCATTCTTTGAACATATTTGTATTTTATTTCTATAGTGTAGACTAATTAAAAAATGAGTGCATTATTATTATTGTGTAATTGGCATTTTTGGGGCAAAGTATAAAGTTATAATTCTACTTAAGATCAAATGACATCATCACGTTTAAACATATAGTAGCTTTTTACTACAAATAAATTTTATCATTTTAATCATTAAATCATGTAATATTATATAAATTTAATTATCGTGCAATGATAGTTTAACTTTTCTTATACTGTCATTTAATTTAATTATACAGTTTTTTGCAGGAAGAAACTCAGATAATTTTCAATTAATATTATACATTTTTGTAAGATTATAATTGCTCGATCTACAGATTTTACCCTAAGAATGTATAAAAATTACAGTCACATCATGTATCATGACGATCATATATAAAATTTTATATAATTTAGATATTTGCAGATATGAAATTAAATATCAACTACTACATAATATAAGAGGAGTTTCAGTCAAGCCTATATATATTTCAACTTCTTTAATTTAGTGGCTTTGGGGAAAATACATAAAATTAATTCGTTTCACTATAACACGTGTTCTAATGTAAAATTATATGATCGAAATTAATTTATGCATACATTCTAAAATATTAATTTAAATCGGTAGATTAATGTCAATACTATGGTTACCCAAAAATTTAAATTACAAACGTATCGTTAAACTATCTTAATTGCATTGGACTAATCCACACGTTTATTCTTAGAAACAGATTAGCAGATAAAAAACTCGATTTTAACTACCAGCAATCTCTCATACATCTAACATTATACCCTAATCTTAGAAGTGTGGTTAAACATACTTTAGGTACCAAAATGATTCCCTTAACATATTAATTATTCCCATGATGAGAGCATCAGATCCAAAATGATTCCCTTAAACATACAAACTCCGATCCCACTTGTTTAGAGCATTAGATACTGCTAGCTAGCACTAGATCTTTGCTCTTAAAAAGTGGGACATTATGGGCTTTTACATGAAGCTTAATGCTCCAGCGAGAGGAAAAGGTACGATTTGTTTCAGCAAAACAAACAAATCGGAGCCGCAGAAGAAAGAACATGGCATCCAACATGCACCACTTGCAAGGAGGCAACTATTGATTGAGTGACAACGGGTGTCAATGTTTTCAATAATTTTTTTTATAAAAAAAGTCCCACTTTGGTCGAACATAATACAAATATAGAATATATAAATGAGAAATAATTTTTATCTTGCAACTTTGATTTTGCAGAATTAAATTAGATGGCAACATAAATTCTAAGACTAAAAAGACATTATATATCTATACTGTACACTGCTACAGTCACAAACTTTGTAACTTGGTGCAGGGCTGAAGTCCCTTGTTGCTTGAGAATTATGCTAAAAAAAAGTATATGAATACTGGTACAGGCACAATACACGTATCAAAGACTAAAATATGTTTGAAGTTGTTAATAAATTAAAGAATTTTGTTATGGGTTTCTATTTTTCTTATTAGTCCCTTTAAAAAAATATTTAATAGGAATTAATAATAAATGAACAAAATTTCTTAGGAGCCTAATTTTTTTATACTAATTTATAAGGGACTAAAATAAAATACAAAGGACTAAAAATAAATTTTTGGTTTTATTAAGAATTATTATAATTTTTTTAGTAGGGACCAAAACAAAATTCATTATTTTATGAAAACAAAATATATTATTTAGCCTATATCAAAATGATATTTTTAACTTTTTATTTCTTCTTTTTGTTAGTCATATATATTATTGTTGGTGAGTAATCTATTCAATGAGTCTTGAGGTTTATTCTGATCTTAGTGAACTCTTGAAATTCAGCTCACTTAAACTTTTATATATAACAAATAAAAAAAACAAAATACAATAATTTATAGTCTAATATTTTTTTTTGGTACAAATAATTCTGTTCAAATTGAATATGACTATTATGAAAAAAAAACTCTTTTATTAAATATTTAACACAACCGAATATAATGACTTGAATTCGAAACATTTGATTAACAACAATATTATAATTATTATAATAGAGTACAAAGTATACACGAATTACCCATGATCACTACACCAAATTCTACATTTCCCGATTTTATAATAATTGAAATAATGGAAGAGAATGCTACAACATGCTATGTACATATCTACACAAGTTGATAAAACACTTCACTTTGTCACAAGTACAAAAAAAGGTACAAGAGATACATTTTCCTATTTAGCAAATGTTATCTTTATTTTTCTGTTCTCGTAACACCAAGTGTCTTCCCTTGTACACTTTACATCTCCACTTTGAACCAACATATTTGTACCCTCTTAATGTCTACTCCCCATCTTGAACCTTTGTGTGTTCCCGACATAGCTCTAATACTACTATTGAGAAATCAACATTCTGATACCACTGTTGGATAATCAATGCTTATACAAATAAAATTATCCACCCCCACATAGTGTATTACTTTACAAACTCGAGTACTCTACTTAATGGTTACAAGAAATGATAAAACTCTCACACAAAGACATTTTTTGTCTCTCAACAAAGAAATTTTGGTTCACAATCTCTCTTCACACACACTCTCTTTTCATGTGTGTTGTTTCTCCACTAAATCTCTTTTCTATTTATAGTGAAGATTGTCACCAATTATAATAAATAAGTTCTCTTGAAAGTTGAAACAAAAATAATTTCTAATGCATCCATTCAACTAAGGTTTATCTAGTAAAATACAATCTCTCACTTTACATTTAAGCCACCTAAACCTTAATAATAAAAATTCAATTCCTAATATGCAATTTTCCTTATCTTTTGACTTGAAATTCTAGTTTAAAATTCTAGATGGTGATAATTACTAAAGATGAATCCATAAATTAGGTAACTCAAGAAGTTCCATATATTTGGACTTTTGGTCTATTTGTATGACTGTGAACTATGTAGACCATAGTATATTTTATGCCTGCCAGCAATATACTTATAAATGCAAAACAAAAAGAAATAATTCACAAACTTATCTGACATCAATCAATGATAATAAAGAAAGAAATACCAGCTTCTGTTCCAGGTTTTCTATGTTTGTGTTTTCTTGAAAGCCATCAATTCTACTTCAACTCTTGCATCAAGTACAAGTGCATTAAGGTTGGTTTTAGATGATCATCAAACATAGGCTTAGACATGTTATGATGATTTTTTTTAAAAAAATTCATGTTTAAATGTTATCGATTTCTAGTTCCTAAAAGTTACAAACAAACACGTAATTTGAGACCATAACAAAAGAGTAAATGTGTTACTTTTTTGCTAAATGCAGAGATTAAAAACTAATAAAGTTTAAATAAGACTAAAATATAAGAATGGCATATTTGAGGGTCTAAATATATGATTAAGCCTTAATTATATTTTCAACCATGTAGCTAAGGAAAATCTCATGCTAAATAATACTTCTAAAGCTTTAGTTTTCAACCATGCCTATTGTCATTGTGTGATTTATGTAGCTTACTTCACCTAATGGGAAAAGGTTTTGATGTTGTTATCATCAGCTTCAATCACCCTTGCCAATGGTGTATTGGTGCTCAACTTGAGGACTCAGTCTCTTCCTTCTCCTCTTAATCTGCTGGCACCTTGAGATAATTATTTTCCACGGTGGACATATCATTCTCACAGGGAGTTTCATTTACATCACATAGAGAGGTCTTAACTTTCATGGACAAAGAGCCAAATTCCTTTAGTTTCACAATTCACATATATGAGGTTATTCTCATCCAATGGCTTGATGTCTCCATCTAAGTTTAGTGATGCAGAACCTTTGCATTATGAAACTTGAATGTTTAAGCACATTGGAACGACCAAACAACATGAAGCACATCGCTGTTAGTTCTGAACACAATAAGATGAATGTTCAAAGTGGTATACATGACTTTTAGTCCAGGTGCGATATATTCTCACATGCAATTGCCTTCAAATTTCCATCCTCTTCAGACAGGTGTGCTCTGCTCCACTTTAGATCACAATATGCTATTCCATGTTCTCCCTGTGATCATCTGTCATTTCTCACTTTCACATAAAGTGAGGAGCACAATGAAACATGCTTCTTTAAACACAGGTATCGTTCTCCACAATATCAATATATATCTCCAGGACCCAAACGTACCTAAATAAACTCTGAATTTTTTTTTCAGTTAAGAGAATATTTGGCTCAGTGAAGATATAATTGACAATTGTTTGGCAATAAGGAGTACACAGTACTTAATTATTTACCGATTTAACAATTTTATAATAAACAGTTTTATTTTAAAACTTCTCTCTCTCTCTCTCTCTCTATTTATTTATTTTAAAATTTATGGTCATTTATTTTCTTAAAATTGAATGGTTATAATGAATAACTACCAACTTAACCATTAGATTTTAAAAAAAAATGATGAAAATTAGAAGTAGCTCCAAAAATGTTACTCTTAGAATAAATTGAATCCTTTTCTCTATATATATTATCTTCTGCTTAGTTTGGTGATGTCGCTCCTCTGGCTAGTTAGGAAAGTGGATTGTCTTTTTATCTACTGGATATGCTATTTTTGTTTGTGTTAGATAATGAAGTTTCGTAACCTGCTGGTGCCCTCTTTTCTTAGCAGCTGAGATATCATTTAGATGTCGCCTCTCAGGTTTGCCGTTTTAGGGAGATTGGACTCTTAACAGTTGGCGACTGTTCCTTTCCATAGGAAGTTTTTTCTTTTAGCTTAATTACTGTGGTATTTAACATTATAGCTCTTCTTGATGTTATAGATTTTTACAGTATGAGAACTAAAAAAGTTCTAAGAATTATAAAGACATTAAAATTGTAATTTAACTTATTTTTTTATCACATTAATTATTCAATGTAATTTATTTTATCTGAACTTTTAATTTTTTTTCTTTTACTTTTACTATTGATGGTAAAAATAATTATAAAAAGAGTTTTAATAATGCAATTTCTTGAAATAAAATGCAAGTTTAAATGGATATGGCTAACATGGATTCATGTTTAATTTTTCTTCATGGTTGCCATTGTCAGATATGATGGTCTTTGGATTGACATCAAGTAAGTCTATGGTGTTGTTTTCTTTCATTTCTTTCTCATCACGGTAGTCATTGTTAGATATGAAGATATTTTTGTAATATTTTATTTTTTTAAAATAAATTAAAAAAATATTTAAAAATAAATAGAATTTTAAAAAAAATAATGAGATTTTTGTAATTAAATAAATAAGAAATAGTTTTATAAATTAAAATAATAATTTTAAGGTAAATAAAATAAATATATGTTTTTAGAAAATAAAAAAAATTATTTATTCATTTGATAGAAATTAAAATATAGTTTATTTTATAAAATAATAAAATAAAGAAAAATAGAATAAATAATATGCTCAAGATACTTTAGCTATAAATAGAGATATATTTAGTCAGTTTTTTCATTTAAGATATGTTTGTACCTTTCTCTTCCTCCCAAGTTCGTTCTCCGGTCCTCTTCTTCCAAAATCTTATCTTTTTTCTGTATACACTCATACATATCCTAGTAAAATTACGATTTTGGACTCATTAACCGTTGAATCGTCCTAAAATTTGGACACCAAGTTCGGAACTAAATTGTGAACATTCCCACCATTGGAATTTGCAAAATAATGTATGTAAAGAGAGAAATGACTCTCACACGAAGATAGTGAAATTGAAGCTTCAATCTCTTCTTCTTCTCTCTAATGCTTGGAAACCCTAACAAAATAACTTAGAAAAAACTTGAGAAATCTTATAAAACCACTAGAGACATCATTATCACTGTCGGATTAAGCACGTGAGCCCACTTAGAGGTAATGGATGAGTTTATCGCAATTGGGGTTAAAGTGAACATGTGTAGGGATCCTCATAGGATTAAATTGAGGTTAATTTTGGGGTGTTTTATGCGTTTTGATTTTGCATGTAGAATGTTAACTACAAATTGATCATGTTTGAGAGGTCAATTGATGCCTTGATGCAAATTGGATGGTTTAACTGAGTGTTTGGCTTTGAATGTTAGAAACCTACAAATTTGGGAATTCTTGATTCTTGCATGTTTTCTTGAAATTGATTGAGGGGTTTTGTTCCCCATAATGTGATCACATGTTCTATGCTATAAACTGAATGAATAAGTAAATGATTATATGTCTATATATATATATATATATATATATATATATATATATATATATATATATATATATATATATATATATATATATATATTATGATGTATGAGAAGTGATAATGTGTTAGTGAAAAGTTATGATGAGACATGTGTTATGAACAAGTGTGGGATTAATGCATTCGTCAATGTGATTATACATGTTATTGTGAAGTGTAAAAGTGATGACATTGAGTTGTGAGTTATGAATTGTATAATCACACAATTGTAAGACCCTTCAAGAGCGACAAGCATTTGTGTGACGAGTATTGTGATGAGATCTATTGTGAGAACCCAATGAGTTTAATCACTTTGAGGCGTGATGAAATAAAATTATTTGAGAACAATTGAAGAGTCATGTGTTTTGTATAGTTCATAGATAGAGTCTATGTGTTAAAATATTTTATGGGTTGGACCTGAATTAGGAGGGAGAGGCCCTGACGGACTCTTCAGAGTCTAAACCTTAGGGTAAATACACCCGGTTTGACTGTTCCTTTAACTATGTGTCGATTCCACATGGTTAGAACATTATCGTAAAATAGCGTGACCCTGACTGATCTCCATATGATTTTATCTTGTGAGAGTGACCTGACTTATCGGTATGTGATCTGTCTTGTCATGTACTCTTAGACGCCTTACGAGGTTTTTCACTGATATGGTACCACATTGCATATAGGACTAAGTCTTAGTGTATTTGTTGCATAACGCTTGTGTAATGATCATTGTGACTTGTTACATGATGGTGGGTAATGAATTGCGTGAATGCAAGATATTGTGTTATACTTGAAATGTGTTGTTCTAAACATGTGATTGATGTGAAGGTGTAGAATATGATTTTGCGATTAAATCCTTCGGACAAGTGATGTTACACAATGAATGATAAAATGATAAAAATTGTGTTAAGTTGAACTTGTTATACTTATATTATATGTGTGTGTGTGTGTGTTTTCGTTTATTTTTACATATTTAGGAATGAGATAACTCACTTCTTGTGTGTTATTTGTGTTTGAATCCTGTGATGATATCGAACCTTATGTTCGTGGGAGTAAATGGTTAGGTGAATGACTTTAAAGAACATCATGCTAGAGAACGCTGAGACACAATGTTCTGATAATGTGTAACATTAGAGCATGAATTTCGTTATTATTTCCATAATATTCTGAACATGTTACTTTATGTTATTCTGCTACTTGTTTTCTTTGTAATCTTTTTTGACGGTCTTGTTTTTGGGCCGAAGATGTTTTTATACCCTTATTTGATAAGCTTTTAATTTGATGATTAACGTGGATGTTAATTTTTTACTCACGTAAGCTTTTTTATATTTATTGGATAAAATATATTTAATTAATTTTATATTTTCATGTATGATATTATATAAATATATATGTCGGGATAAAAAAATTCTCGCTTTGGATTGACATGAAGTCAGTCTATGAGTTAAGTACATTAGCTTGTGTTGTTTCCTTTCATTTCTTTCTCGTCTTGTTTCCTTTCATTTCTTTCTCGTCGGACTTATTAAAAAATTCTATTAATTTAAGTTAGTATTTTTTTCTCTTTTTGGTTATTTAATTTATTGGATTTGTCCACACTTTTATTAAATGTTTCGATTTAATCTTTTTTATTTTTTTTTCAAAATCATTGTAAATTGTTATCCTTTTCATCCAATAATGACAATGGATAAGCGGAGCTTCGAAATTACAACCATTTAAATTTAAGTTTAATAATTTTTAAAAAGTTAAAAAATATAGTAGTGATTAGAAATCTGCCACTATGATAAATATATATATATATATATATATATATATATATATATATATATATATATATATATATATATAATTATAGTAAAAAAATTCAATTTTATAGTATATAGAATATTTTATTATTAAGTATAGAAAAATAATTTGTATATTAATATTTACATAATAAATATTATAGTTATTATTTAAAAATTATAATATTCGTTTTTAATTTCATAATTTTTACATATAATGAATATAAGATTTTAGATATTAATATATATATATATATATATATATATATATATATATTAATAAAGTATTCATTTTATTTTAATATATTATTTTTTATTATATGTAAAAATTAAAATAAAATATTTTTGTAGAAGAATCTAGCAATTTACCTCCTTCAGCGAAAAGAATCTAACGATTTTTACCTGTATAATTTTCCTCGAGATTTTAGTAAGGATGTTAGAGACGTGGAATAATTTATCTTTCATCCATGTAACGGTTGAGAACAATTGTTTGATGAAATTGTTAAGAATAACTCAATAAAATAGAAGGTGTTATTGTCCAACACGGCTCCACCATTTGACAATCATGTTGCAAGTGACTAGTTCATACTAGGAAGCAAAGAAATAATAATACTGAACAATATTGGATAAGCGTGCAATTTGAGACTCGGAAATATATTGTTTAAATTAAAGCATATAATTTATTCATGAAAGATATTATATAAATTAAAATGCATATTTTATAGTCTTAAATTGAGCGGGAAAAAAAAATGACATAATTATCCTCACTTTTACTTTTATATATAAAGATTAAATGAGTAGAGACTAGGGACACATATTTCTTCCACAAGAACCTGTTTTTAATATTAACAATTTTTTACTAGGTCAAATAAAAAATACAAATATATATAATAATTTGTGAGACCTATTTTAAGTTAGATTTGAAGAGGTATATTATGGAAGTGAAAATTTGTAAAATTTCTATGCTATATAGTAGAGCTCATAAAAATAATGTTAAGTAATTCTAATGGTGTTCAATATCAAAGATACTCATAACAGAGGAATCATGTCCCTTAAGTATTTTGATTGCCTGACTAACTCGATCAATGATTCTCAACTCAAGTATTTTTAAGCCACAAAGTATATTAATGTTTGGTGGACGCTAGTGGACTATCACTCAACCTCTTAGAGAACTAACTCACACATAATCAACTTAGGCATTTAAGCCCTTAGAGGATTGTGAATGTCTTATCTATCAACCCGTTAGAGGATTAAGTCTTACCCTTAATCCCCTCTATTTTAAGTGTCAGTCATTAATTAGCCTGCATCAACAAGTGACTCGCTTTAAATAGGCTTTATATATACTATGAAGTATATATACACCCTGAAAATCATTGGGGTGTGGTGACAACGAACGTCACTAACACAATGCATTCTTCCTAGTTAGAAACAAACAAGATCATGTATAATCAAACATGTGGTCTACAAAAATCAATGCTAAGAAGACATGCGTAAAAGACTCTTCAAGACATCACGTACAAATAGAGATGAGTCCGTGATTGTCTTCAGGTTTATGGTTAGATAGCTAGAGTTGGAAGGAGGAGGTGTTGATGGAGGCTTTGAACTAGTTAATGGGGCATTTGGTTCCACACATAAAACAAAAATTTTTGCCATAATTTGTAACTAAGGAAGAAATGCAGGTTGTGTATTATTATATTTTCTATTTTAAAATAAAATAATTATGTAAAAATGAAAATATTAATTTATTTTATGTAAAGAACAACTGATGTAGTAAAATTTTTAAAATTTCTAAGTTAAATTTAAATTTTTAACTAGCATAAATTTTTTTCTTTAATTTATTTTTTTTCCACCCATTCTTCCACTTGTTCAAACATGTTAATTTTTTTCTCTTCCATTTCTCTCATTTTTATCCATCCAAATAGTACATCTTATTTATTGTATTTCTATTTTACTTCTATCTTTCTTATTTCTTTTTTCTGTATTTCACTTTTAATCCAAATAGAAAATTAATCAATAAAATCAAACAATATCTTCTAAAATAATTTGACAAGAAAGAAAATATGTTTTAGAACTTTTCTCATCCGATCCAAAGATGAAATACTAATTTATAGTACGTGTGGATGAATATTAAAAATGAATACCTAGATATATATGATATTCACGAATAAGTGAATCGTGAACTTGACATTCGATATTGGTTAGTTAGTCTTGATAATTTGACTAGGTCAACAACTATTTTAAAAAGCTAGTCACATATTAATTATTTCTACACATACTTTCTTCAACTTTTTTCTCTCGTGTCATATCAATCATTTTATCTAACTTTTATTTAGTTTAAATATAATTATACAAAACAACTTAATAAAATAAAGAGTTGTCGTTGTCCAACACTGTCGCATTCGACATTAATTGCAATTTGCGTGGCCATGGTTTATGCTAACTTCTAATTAAGCTAGATAGAATGCAAACCAATAAAAATAAAAACATGGAATATTTTAGGACAGTTGTATGAATATATAATCGTTTTAGAATATTTGACTTTCTACGACAATTGCGGAACCGTGATCGTAGAGTCTTATACTATTTATGATGGACACTTCCACAACGGCTCATGACCATCTTAAAAAATCCAATTTAACTGACTTATAAAAACAATATTTCAGTAGTGACAATATATGAAGCGTACAATTTGGGGCGTAGATCGAAAAGATATTATGAAGCAAGACATGATCGTAATGCGAACGCTGCATGCAATTTCCTTGATGTGGAAATCAAGGTGCTGCATTTTAATTGGTAAGATATTGAGAAAAGCAATAACAAGTTAATAAAATAAATACGGAATAATCACTCACAAAATTCATAATAGAATTCAATCAATTATGCCTATATTTTTGAGTTGTTGCAGATTTTTCATTGCAAGAGAAAATTATATAATAGATATTTTTAAAACACTTAACTCATAACCCAATTACACCTAAAAAAAATAAAAATATTATATGATCTCATTAATGTTTTCTTTTTCTCTCTCTCTATTTTTCTCTTCTTGGAATTAATTGTATAGTAGTTACAACAGGTAATATTTATACATGCACTCATAAATTACATTTCACTCATTTCTTTTTTATTTTTATTCTATTCAGTTCTAGAATGATTTTCCTTTTATTTTTTTTCAAAAAAAAATGATGCACTTTATTCATTTTATTAGGTTGTATGATCTACATTTTTTTAGCTTAATTATTGTGGTATTCAACATCATAGCTCTTCTTGATGTTATCCTGCTCCTCCTTTTTGTTTGGAGGAATTCTATAGCAATAACTTAAGTCTTCCTAACTTAGCTATAGGTGCTATTACTGTGCTTTTTATTTTTTCATGGATATTGGTTTGGTTCCCATGTCTGTTGTTCTGTTTTCCTTTTTTCTTTAATATATTTTCTGTTTTTTTCTCAACAATAATATTATCTTTTTATTGCCTTTTTTCTTAAAATTGTAGGTTTGATCCTCCTTTAATTTTTTTATCTACTATTTTGATTCGTTATTTTTTTGGTGTGATTTTAGTCTTCAAATTTAGAAAACTTAAAATTTTATTTAATCTTTAATTTTGTATATGTTTTATTATGTTAGTCCAATTAAACTTTAGACCTAACATATTTATTTAAAATATTATCAAAAGATAATTTAATAATTAGTAAATAAAATATAAAAAAGTGTATAAATTGAGAACTGAATCAAATTTACAGATTTTTTTTAAATGAGAACTTAAATAATTGTTTGAGAATTACAAAAAGACTAAAATTGTTTTTAGTTTATTTTTTATCACATTAATAATTCAATTTAATTTATGTTATATGATCTTTTAATTTTTTTTCTTTTACTTGTACTATTGGTGGTAAAAATAATTATAAAAAGGGTTGTAAAAATACAATTTCTTTGAAATAAAATTCACGTTTAATATTTTTTCACATTTGTCACGCTAGAAATGATAGTCTTTAGACTGGCAAGTCTATGGGGTGACGTGAAGTCAAGTCAACTCGTGTTGTTTTCTTTTATTTCTATTCCTTGGACTTAAATTTTGTTTGTTTGTTTATTTTTCTTTTTGGTAATTTATTTTATTCAATTTTCCATACTTTTATTAAATTTAATCTCTTATTTTTTTTTCAAAATTACTGTAAAATGTTGTCCTTTTAGTCCAACAATGTTAATGCGGAAGCTAGCTTCAAAATTGCTATTATTTAAAATTCAATTTAATAATTTTCAAGTTATAAAATAATAAAAGTATTAACAAATATAGTGCAGATTAGAAATATGCCACAATGATAAAAAAAATATAAAATTCTAGTAAAAAATAATTAATTTTATATTATAGTAAAATGTTTTATTATTAAATATAGCAAAAAAATTTACATATTAATTTTTATATAATAAAATTTCATTAAATATTATAGTTAAGATTCAAAAATAATAATATTCATTTTTAATTTCATAACTTTTGCATATACTGAACATAAAATTTTAAATATTTATATTAATAATACAATAAATATAATGTATTTATATATTAATAAAGTATTGATTCTATTTTAATATATTATATTTTACTATAAAACTAAAAAATAAAAACAAATATATTTTCTTAGAAGAATCTAACGATTTACATCCTTCAGTGGAAAAAAAAAAATCTAACAATTTTTACTTGCATAATTTCCCTTCGGATTTTAGTAAGGATGGTTGACACATGAAATAATTTATCATCCATCCATGTTTACTGTTAAAGTTTTTGATGAAATTATTGAGCACAACTAAACAAAATAGAAGGTGTTATTGTTCAACATTGTTCCACGACTCCACCATTTGATGATCATGTTGCAAGTGATGGGTTCATACTAGAAAGCAAAGAAATAATAATAACGAATTAATAATATTGGATAAGGGTGTGATTTGGGACTCAGAAGTAATTATATTGTTTGAATTAAAGACATAATTTATTCATGAAAGATATTATTTAAATTAAAATGCACAATTTTTATCTTTCAATATATAATCTTTTAGCCTTAGAATGAGCATGAAAAAAAATGACATAATTATCCTCACTTTTACTTTTATATATAGAAAGATTAGATGAGTAGAGATTAGAGACATATACTTTTTCCACAAGAACTTACTTTTAATATTAAAATAATTTTTTGCTAGGCCAATTAAAAAATATAAACGTGTAATAATTTGTGAGACCTATTTTAAGTTAAATTTAAAGACTTCCATTATTGAAGTGGAAATTTGTTAAATTTCATAAAGATGCTATTTAGTAGAACTCATAAAAATAGAGTTAAGCAAGTCTAATGGTGGTCAATATTAAAGATGCTCATAACAGAGGAATTACATCTCTTAAGTACTTGGATTGTCTAATCGACTCGATCCCTCAAAGGGTTGATTCTCAACTCAAGTATTTACGCCACAAAATATATTAATATTTGGTGGGAATTAGTGGACTGCCCAACTAACTGGACCTCAAATGACCAACTCACACATAATCAACTTAAACATTTAAGTCCTTAGAGGATTGTGGACGCTTGATCGACTCGATCCCTCAGAGGATCAAGTCTTACCCTTAATTCCCTTTATTCTATGTGCTAATCATTAGCCTGCATCGATGAGTAACTTAATTGCCCTAAATAGGTTTTATATATACTATCAAGTATACACCCCTCAAAATCGTTAGGGTGTGGTGATAACATCAATCAACATTTCATGTCTCTAACACAACACATTCTTCCTAGTACGAAGCAAACAAGATCAAGTGTAAACAGACACATGGTCTACAAAAACCAATGCTAAGAAGATATGTGTAAAAGACTATTGAGGATATCAAGTACAAATAGAGGTGAGTTCCATGACTCTACTCAGGTTTATGATTAGACAGAGTTGGAAATAGAAGTTGATGGAAGCTTTGAACTAGCTAAGGGGCATTTCATTCCACACACAAAAACAAAAATTTTCCCCATAATTTGTCACTAAGGAAGAAATGTAGGTCCTGTATTATTATTCCTTTTTTCTATTTTAAAATTTAAATAATTATGTAACAATAAAAATATTAAATAATTTTATGCAAAGAACAAATGATGTTTTAAAAAGTTTAAAATTTTTAAGTTAATCTTAAAATTAGCATATATTTTTTTTCTTTTTTCCTTCGATTCTTCCATTTGTTCATACAAGTGATTTTTTTTTTCCATTTCTCTCATTTTTATCCATCCAAATAATACATCTTATTTATTGTATTTCTATTTTACTTCTATCTTTCTTATTTATTTTTTCTGTATTTCACTTTTAATATAAATAGAACAATAATGAATAAAATTAAACAATAATTTCTAAAATAATTTAACAAGAAAGAAAATATGTTTTAGAACTTTTCTCAGCCGATCCAAAGATGAATACTAATTTATAGTACATGATGGATATTATAAATGAATACCAAGATATATATGATATTCACGAATGAGCATGCATGTGAATTTTTTGAACTCGACATCCAGTATTGGGTTAACTAGTCTTGATAATTTGACTAGGTCAACAACTATTTTAAAAAGTTAGTCACATATTATTTCTACACATACTTTCTTCAACTTTTTTCTATATGGTGTCATATCAATTCTTTTATTGCATTATTTTATCTCACTTTTATTTAGTTTAAATATAATCATACAAAACAACTTAATAAAATATAGAGTTGTCGTTGTCCAACACTGTCGCATTGGACATTTCAACTTGCAAGTGATCATGGTTTATGCTAACTGCTAATTAAGCTAGCTTGAATGCAAACCAATAAAAACACCGAACAAACAATATATTGGATAGCTGATATATATGAAGCGTACAATTTGGGGCTTAGATCGAAAAGCTATTATGAAGCAAGTCATGATCGTAATGCGAACGCTGCACGCAATTTCCTTGATGTGGAAATCGAAGTGTTGTTTCATTTTCTTATTTTTTGTATGGTATTGAGAAAAACAATAACAAGAGACGAAAATTAATGAAACCCGTCAACCACGTTTGAACATAACTATGAGTTGGCGATTGCGCGTAGGACCACAAACATTAGGCTATAGCGAGTTAGTGTTAATTTTGTTATTTAAAGGAGACCAAATCGATTGTGTTACGTACAGATCGAATATGATTATGAATAGGAAAATGAAGAGTACTGTAGGCGTGTGTTTGTTGTTTTTGGTTTTGTTGGAGGCGATGTGCTGTGAAGGGTGTTGGAAGGAAGAGAGAGATGCTCTTTTGGTCCTAAATTCCCGTTTTGACTTCCCTCTCTCTTGGGACGGCCCAGACTGTTGTCAATGGGAAGGAGTGGAGTGCAACTCCACCACTGGGAGAGTGGCCGGACTCGATTTGCAGTTGCGGTGGTCGTTTCCGCCTTCCAATGGCAACAAACTATATATTAATTACTCAGATTTTGTTGTCTTCAAAGATTTGAAGAAGCTGGACTTGTCATTGAATGGCATATCCGGTTGTGTAGGGAATGAAGGTTAACCTCTCGTACAAATTCTATATATGTCTTGATATATATATCATTGTCGATCTGATCTACTTAGTGAAAACGAGGCTTAATTGTTAATTATATGGCATACTCATTATTTCAACTTTAATTTACATACTTTGCAGCGCGGCTGGAAAGTCTGGAAGTCCTTGACATAAGTAGAAACTATTTGGATGATGCTGGCATTCTATCTTGTTTGGATGGGCTTTCATCTCTTAAGTCTCTATATTTAAGAGATATCGGGTTGAATACATCTTCATTCCACGGTGAGGCTAGCAACATTTGTCTTTTTTATTTTAAAATGATGTCGTCAACCTCTTCTAATTTTTGGTACTGTTTTTCCACAATTTGTTGGCTTCTTCCACAACACATGTGCATATATACCTATATAAGTTTTTGAAACTCTATCTTCAAAGTTGCGTTATCTGGAAGTCCTTGACGTAAGTGGCAACTATTTGGATGATGCTGGCATTCTATCTTGTTTGGATGGGCTTTCATCTCTTAAGTCTCTATATTTAGCAGATAACAAGTTGAATACATCTTCATTCCACGGTGAGGCTAGCAACATTTGTCTTTTTTATTTTAAAATGATGTCGTCAACCTCTTCTAATTTTTGGTACTGTTTTCCCACAATTTGTTGGCTTCTTCCACAACACATGTGCATATATACCTATATAAGTTTTTGAAACTCTATCTTCAAAGTTGCGTAATCTGGAGGTCCTTGACATAAGTTTCAACTATTTGACTAATGACATCCTGCCATCCCTCGGGGGATTTACATCTTTGAAAAGGCTGTATTTGGCTGGAATTCATTTGGACTCAGATCTTCATTTCCAAGGTAGGATCATTTCTCCATTTCATTAATTAATAAAGATAAACAGTGGTGTTTTAATGGAGCAATTAGTTGATTGCTTCAGGGGTAGAATGTATCTAAAATGTAATAAACTATATATTCAATTCCTTGCATATTTATGCTCATCATTAATGAATCTTGAGGTCCTTAACTTAACTAATAACAACTTCAACCACTTGTGATTTTGCTCTCTCTGAACTTTCATTCCTCAAGTCTTTTATATTTAGTATCTTGTAAATTGACTTCCAGATCAATTTTTAGAATACCAAATACTTTCCATATTAAAAATTTTGATTTGTTTTTTTTTTAAAATATATCTAATTGCAATAGTTATGTATATTTACGAATATAGTATTAAATAATTTATAATACTTATCTTTCATTTTATGAATAAAAAAATATATTAAAAATAATGATTTAATTAGAGTCTAGTACACATTAACATTTAAATATAATGTATATAGAGATCAACGCTATATCACAATATTCTATGGGTTTAATTTAATTTACTTTCAATATTTTTTTTTTGAAAAATAAAAAATTAAGAAAAAATTTCTCTGAAAATAATTCTAATGCACTAAATTAATATCAATCTTAATTATTTATTCTTTTTCCATATCAAACTAGAAATCATTATTGATGTTACTTTTAAAATAGTAGTTATCGTACATAATAATTATTTACTTTGCAAAACATTTTTTTAGTTTAATCCCTTTTTATGCAAAATGATAATGGAGAATAAGAGGAAAATAATTAAAATAAATAATTTTATATAAAATTAGGATTTAAAAAAATTGAAGATAAGATCCAAAATAACCGGTATTTATAGTATTGGAACTAAAATTAATGAGAATTTACCAATATGAGTAGATAATTTTATTCTTTAGCATATGATTATACATTTAATGCTTGATCCATGTATATGAAAAATTACTTGTTACAAAAGATGATTCCTTTAAATATATAATTACCTTGGAGGATTAATAATTGACTTTTGATCGAGGAATAATATCTGCTTAATTAAAAAAAATTAACAAGAATTTACTTATTATAATATGGCTCCAAGAAAATTGCTTTTTATTCTTATGTGAATCTAATGAGTGGATTTTTTTTTTCTTTCAATTTTTTACCAGAGAACGGTGGATTTACGTGGCCAACCGGTTTACAAGAACTTGATCTGCGGGAAAACAGATTAAATAACAAGTTTCTTCCATCATTAAATGGGTTAGAATGTCTCAAATATCTTGGTTTAAGATGGAATCAGTTAGAAGGATCGCTGAATATAAGCGGTTAGTATTTTTATGAGTTACCAGTGTTTCACCCATGCAATAGTTGTCAGTATTGTTATGAGTTGCCCGTGTTTCAATGAAAAGAGATTTGAAAAAGAGATAATGATATATCCCAAAAAATTAGAGACTATAGTTTTTTATAGAAAAAATAAAGGCATATATAGCACATCAAAAGAAATTTGAAAAGAGACATAATTTATCCCTAAGAAATTATAACGATAATTTTTTTTTAAAATAAACCTTTTAACAATTGTGAATAATTATAAAGTATCTGCCAATAATATTATGATTTTTTCTATAAATTTTAATATCAATAAATAATAATTTTGAATATCTTGTAATTAATCTAAAAAGTTAAAAAAATAATTATATTTAATAATAACTTTAAAAATAAACTGATATAAGGATTTGAAATTATTAATTTTAGAGAGAAATCTCCGGAGTTAAAAAAACTTATAAATGAAATATTGAAAAAAAATAATAGCATCAAACAGAGAGAAGTAAAAAAAAAAGGTAGTTAGAGAAATATTAAAGAAGTTAATATGGGTAGTTACAGAAATTGATAATAAAAAAAAAGAGTTAATACATATAGACTTATACGTTTATATATAAAAGGAGATATTAGAATGGAAGGTTTAGATTAAAAATATTTTAAATTTAAGTTAAAATTTTATTTAATTATAAAATCTTTAAAAGATTTAATAAATAAAAAAATCGAATATATAAAACATATAATTTATTATATTCTAAAATATCTCAAATCTATAATTATAACCATTTTGAATATGACTATCAAAGTGATTCTTGTTTTCATTATTGTTACCACCACAATGTGGTAGTAGTGATATTAACCATAACAACCAACGATAATTACTTTGGTAGTGACAATTGTAATAATAATGATAACAACAATAATTTATGATAATAATTGTAATGATAGTTTATGACCGTTATCATAGTTTAAGGTAATTTAGGATGTGATAAATTAAATATTTTAGATATTTAATTTTGTAATTAGTGAATCTTAAAAAATTTTGATGATTAAATGATATTTTAATTTGAATTTAAAATATTTTTAACTTAGGTCTTTCATTTCAATCTAATGATTATTATTGATTATTATCATTTTTACATAAGGTGATCATCTTATATAAAATAAGAATCACTAATGTATTATAACACGTTGTCCTATGTATATACTTAATTATATAATTGAAGAAAAGTATTATTCTACACAAATGATGATTTAGTGATTGGTTCTCTATTTATCTCTTACAGAATTGTCACGTTTGACTAGCTTGAAGACTCTTGATCTAAGTTATAATAATATTAGTGATTTTGTGGTCCATCAAGGTATTTAAGAAAATACAATTAAAAAGTTTAATTCCTTGTTTAGCATGAACATGACATGGATAAATTCATGATACTTACAAGTTATTGAATTCCATTACTTGGCCGAAGTTCATTTATTTACATTTGTAACAAAATGTATGTCTCCTTTATATTTGAGACTCATCCCCTTTGTTACAATCTACCTAATTAAACATCTTTACATTTTGCCATTAGTGGTGTTTTAATGGAGCAATTTGTTGATTGCTTCAGGGGTAAAATGTATCTAAAATGTAATAAACTACATATTCAATTCCTTGTATGTTTATGCTCATCATTAATGAATCTTGAGGTCCTTAACTTAACTAATAACAACTTCAACCACGTGTGATTTTGCTCTCTATGAACTTTCATCCCTCAAGTCTTTTATATTTAGTATCTTGTAAATTGATCTCCAGATCAATTTTTAGAATACCAAATATTTTCCATTTTAAAAATTTTGATGATTTGTTTTTTTTTAAAAAATATATCTAATTGCAATAGTTATGTATATTTACGAATATAGTATTAAATAATTTATAATACTTATCTTTCATTTTATGAATAAAAAAATATATTAAAAATAACGATTTAATTAGAGTCTAGTACACATTAACATTTAAATATATTGTATATAGAGATCAATGCTATATCACAATATTCTATGGGTTTAATTTAATTTACTTTCAATATTATTTTTGAAAAATAAAAAATTAAGAAAAAATTTCTCTGAAAATAATTCTAATGCACTAAATTAATATCAATCTTAATTATTTATTCTTTTTCCATATCAAACTAGAAATCATTATTGATGTTACTTTTAAAATAGTAGTTATCGTACATAATAATTATTTACTTTGCAAAACATTTTTTTAGTTTAATCCCTTTTTATGCAAAATGATAATGGAGAATAAGAGGAAAAGAATTAAAATAAATAATTTTATATAAAATTAGGATTTAAAAAAATTGAAGATAAGATCCAAAATAACCGGTATTTATAGTATTGGAACTAAAATTAATGAGAATTTACCAATATGAGTAGATAATTTTATTCTTTAGCATATGATTATACATTTAATGCTTGATCCATGTATATGAAAAATTACTTGTTACAAAAGATGATTCCTTTAAATATATAATTACCTTGGAGGATTAATAATTGACTTTTGATCGAGGAATTATATCTGCTTAATTAAAAAAAATTAACAAGAATTTACTTATTATAATATGGCTCCAAGAAAATTGCTTTTTATTCTTATGTGAATCTAATGAGTGGATTTTTTTTTTCTTTCAAATCTTTATCAGGGAACGGTGGATTTACGTGGCCAACCGGTTTACAAGCCCTTGATCTGCGGGAAAACAGATTAAATAACAAGTTTCTTCCATCATTAAATGGGTTAGAATGTCTCAAATATCTTGGTTTAAGCAGCAATCAGTTAGAAGGATCGCTGAATATAAGCGGTTAGTATTTTTATGAGTTACCAGTGTTTCACCCATGCAATAGTTGTCAGTATTGTTATGAGTTGCCAGTGTTTCAATGAAAAGAGATTTGAAAAAGAGATAATGATATATCCCAAAAAATTAGAGACTATAGTTTTTTATAGAAAAAATAAAGACATATATAGCACATCAAAAGAAATTTGAAAAGAGACATAATTTATCCCTAAGAAATTTGAAACGATAATTTTTTTTTAAAATAAACCTTTTAACAATTGTGAATAATTATAAAGTATCTGCCAATAATATTATGATTTTTTCTATAAATTTTAATATCAATAACTACTAATTTTGAATATCTTGTAATTAATCTAAAAAGTTAAAAAAATTAATTATATTTAATATTAACTTTAAAAATAAACTGATATAAGGATTTGAAATTATTAATTTTAGAGAGAAATCTCCGGAGTTAAAAAACTTATAAATGAAATATTGAAAAAAAATATAGCATCAAACAGAGAGAAGTAAAAAAAGGTAGTTAGAGAAATATTAAAGAAGTGAATATGGGTAGTTACAGAAATTGATAAAAAAAAAATGAGAGTTAATACATATAGACTTATACGTTTATATATAAAAGGAGATATTAGAATGGAAGGTTTAGATTAAAAATATTTTAAATTTAAGTTAAAATTTTATTTAATTATAAAATCTTTAAAAGATTTAATAAATAAAAAAATCAAATATATAAAATATATAATTTATTATGTTCTAAAATGTCTTAAATCTACAATTGTGACCACCAAAGTGATTCTTGTTATAATTATTGTTGCCACCAGAATGTGATAGTAGTGATACTAACTATAACATTTAATAGTGACATTGTAGTAATAATGACAACAAGAATAATTTATGATAATAATTGTAATGATAGTTTATGATTATTATCATAGTTTAAGGTAATTTAGGACGTGATAAATTAAATATTTTAGATATTTAATTTTGTAATTAGTGAATCTTAAAAAAATTTGATGTTTAAATTATATTTTAATTTGAATTTAAAATATTTTTAATTTAGGTCCTTCATTTCAATCTAACGATTATTATTGATTATTATCATTCTTACGTAAGATGATAATCTTATATGAAAATAAGAATCACTAATGTATTAAAACACGTTGTCATGTGTATATACTTAATTATATAACTGAAGAAAAGTATTATTCTACACAAATGATGGTTTAGTGATTGGTTCTCTATTTATCTCTTACAGGATTATCCGGTTTGACTAGCTTGGAGATTCTTAATCTAAGTTATAATAATATTAGTGATTTTGTGGTCCATCAAGGTATGTATGAAAATACAATTAAAAAGTTTAATTCGTTGTTTAGCATGAACATGACATGGATAAATTCATGATACTTACAAGTTATTGAATCCCATTACTTGGTCGAAGTTCATTTATTTACATCTATAACAAAATGTATGTCTCCTTTATATTTGAGACTCATCCGCTTTGTCACAATCTACCTAATTAAAACGTCTTTACATTTTTTTAGTTAATGATCACGTTACATCTTTCAGGCTTAAAAAGTCTACGCAGATTGGATGCTCTTCATTTATATGGGAATATGATAGATGGAAGCAAGCTAAGAAAGTCGTTGCGAGCTTTTTCATCTGTTAGGATGCTTTCAATGGGAGAAAATGAATTTAAAGGAACAATTGTTGCTGGAGGTAACAAATATTTATGAATTTCTATGGGTAAAATTTTTTCACATTGAGGCTCATATCAAATTTTGTTTTTATATTATGCAGATTTTCAGGATTTAAGTAACCTAGAAGAGTTGACAATGGACCTCAGTAATAACATGGAGAATGAGTTTTTCAAAAGTATTGGGAAATTGACATCTTTAAAAGTTCTGTCTCTTTATCATTGTAATATAAATGGCACCCTTCCTCATGCGGGTAATTATATTATTTGATTTTTTTTTCATCACATTTATTTTATACAATTTTTTCTTAGTTTGGTCAAATATTATCATCCTTTTCATTATGTCACTAACAAGGTGGATTTTTTTATGTGTCAAAATTTCATTTTTCAGATTGGTCTAAGCTAAAGAAGTTAGAGTTGTTAGATCTATCCGGCAACAAATTTGAGGGACCACTTCCTTCGTCTTTTGTTAACATGACGTCTCTCCAGAAGTTGGAAATTTCTTATAATCACTTCATTGGAAATTTCGATTCTAACATTGCAAGCCTTACATCACTTGAATATTTTGGTTTTATAGAAAACCAATTTGAAGTTCCTGTTTCTTTCACACCATTTGCCAATCATTCAAAGATCAAGTTCATCCATGGTGAAGGAAACAAAGTCTCATTGGACTCACAACATAGTTTTCCAACTTGGATTCCAAAATTTCAGTTACAAGAGCTTATTGTGTCTTCGACAACTAAAACTATGTTTCTTCCACTCCCAAATTTTCTCCTTTACCAAAATAGTTTAATCACACTAGATTTCAGTAGTTGGAAGTTGGAAGGAGACTTTCCTCATTGGTTGTTGGAAAACAACACAAAAATGACCCATGTTCTGTTTAGAAATTGCTCTTTCACTGGTACTTTCCAGCTACCCATGCGTCCCCTTCCTAACATATGGGAAATTGATGTTTCTGACAATATCATAGTTGGCCAAATCCCTAGCAACAATTTCAGTTCAATTTATCCAAATTTGCATTTTCTTAACTTGTCTAGAAACAACATCCAAGGTTCAATCCCTCATGAGTTAGGCCAAATGAACTCATTATATTCATTGGATCTTTCTGGCAATCAATTGTCTGGAGAGATACCAAAGGACATATTTGGAGTTGGTCACCAACTCAGGTTCTTGAAACTATCAAACAATAAGCTTGAGGGACCTATTTTGAATATCCCTAATGGTTTGGAGACCTTGTTATTGAACCATAATAGATTTACCGGTAGACTCCCAAGCAACATTTTTAACGCATCCATCATTTCATTGGATGTAAAGAATAATCATTTGGTGGGAAAGATTCCAAGCCTTATAAAAAACTTGTCAGGATTGTACGAAATTTGTTTGTCTAATAACCATTTTGAAGGATCCATTCCATTAGAACTTGGAGAACTTGAAGATTTAACTTCTGTAGATCTCTCCCAAAATAATTTTATTGGTCTTGTTCCATCATTTGCAAATTCTTCCGTGGCATTTATCCATTTGAACAACAATCGTTTAAGTGGATTGCCCAAAAGAATGTTCCATGGAAAATCTTCTTTAGTGATGTTAGACCTTAGCTACAATGAAATATCTAACAACCTTCAAGATCTGATACATAACCTTAGTTATAAAAGGTTAAATTTTCTCCTTTTAAAAGGTAATCACTTTATGGGGGATATACCAAAGCAGATATGCCAGTTGATAGATTTAAACATGCTAGACCTTTCTCATAACAATTTTTCTGGTGTTATCCCCAAATGCTTAGGTAAAATGCCTTTTGAGAATAAGTACCTGAAGAGCTTGTTAGCAAGATTTTCTACCTTTGATCCAGATCCCAATAACCTTGCCCAATCTCCGGACCTTGCCCAATCTCCAACACCGGTATCGGGACCAACTCTAAATTTGCAAGAGAAAGCAAATTTCACTACAAAGGAAAGAACTGACACTTACATCGGGAGAGTCCTTTTTTATATGTCTGGAATTGACTTATCTCACAATAAACTGAAGGGAAATATCCCATTTGAGCTTGGATACTTGACAAAAATTCGAGCATTGAACTTATCCCACAATGATTTAACTGGGAAAATTCCAGTTACATTCTCCTTGTTGGCACAAACAGAGAGTTTGGATCTTTCTTTTAACATGTTAAACAGTCAAATTCCTCCTCAACTGAGCATGTTAACATCACTTGAAGTATTTAGTGTGGCACACAATAACTTATCAGGTCCAACACCTGATTTTAAAGGACAATTTTCCACATTTGATGAAAGCAGCTATGAGGGTAATCCGTTCCTTTGTGGTCCTCCACTGCCAAAGAGTTGCAATCCTCCACCTACTATTATACCAAATGACTCAAACACTGATGGAGACAATGATAGTTTGTTGGATATGTATGTTTTCTGTGTGAGCTTTGCCGTGTCATACATATCAACATTGTTGGTAACTGCAGCAGCTTTATACATCAATCCTTACTGGAGGCAGGCATGGTTTTACTACATGGAATTGGTGAGCATGAATTGCTACTACTTTATCAAGGATAATCTGAGCAAGGTTTTCAAAATTGGAAATATGTAATATATCAAGTTGTATGTCTAGAATGATTTCCATGTGTTTTTGCTAAGTTTGATAGAATAAAGGTTATGTATAAGTTGTATGAAAATAATATGAATGGAGGGGGTAGTAGAGTTATAACAAAAATCCTCTAGAACAACTACCTACACACATCACCCTTATTGTCTAACAATCGAGATACAACACTCGATGCTTAAGCTCCTTCTTCAACTCCTGAGAAATCAAGGTATACTAACATCTCTTATAAATATTAGTTAAATTAAGGGGTAATAATATGCTTCGTATATGATATTAATACTATGTTAATTATTGATACCGACTCAAGGATTGAGTCATTTTTCAAGAACCTCCCCATCATAAACCATCAGCTCCCCGACACTATGATCAGACATACTTGGTAGTAGCTCACTTGTCCAAAAGAGCATAAAACTAGCATCTTCCGAACAAAGAAACACTCGGATAAAAAAAACATTTTTGCTAATAAATTCACCAAATATATAATTATATAAAAAAATCGAAACAAAGTTAATTCAAATTGAAAACTCTTAGCACGATATATAGTACAATGAAATATAGTGATAAGAAAAATAGAGAAAAAAAGGAAAAAAAATTAATTAGGAGTATTATATCAATTCACAACATTGTTCTCTCTTGTACAGTTGAAACATGTTAGAAAAAAAAGTCTTGTTAATTTCAAACCATCTTCCCATTGATTTTTATCATATGGTCATCAATATACTCAGAAATAATAAGATTTTTTTTTCCACATACAATGTACCAAAACTCTTCACCATCCAACCGCCAGAGCCACACCAGGCAGTAGTCCTACAGTGTGGTTGTAGCAGATAACAACGAAAGAAATAGATGTGTTAGTAAATATGGGTTCCAAATTCAAATTAGTCTCGTAATGTCATTAAAGGGTAAATAGAGGTTCGGAATGCTCCATTATCTAACCTGCAACACATTGCTTTCAAATGAGAACAAGCAGTTCGAAAAGTGATTTATTGAGATTCAAGAACTGAAGCTACAACTACTTCCCAACAAGGGAAGATAATTAAATGTTTTCACTCCCTCACCTAGAAATTGCACATAATTGACTGACTGGTCATACTCAATTGCTATGTAGAAAATGATAATTGATCTTTTCCACTGAAAATTTTTTATCTGAAAATTATCTAGTTTATATACATGTAGAGTTGGACTGAAAATGTATATTTAGGATTTTGATCTTAGTTTTACTTGAATGAAGCATATTTTCAATTTTAATCCGTGAATCTCAATTTTTTGTTTTAAGCAACTTACACAATGATTTGATTTTATGATAACTGTTCTCCAGACCCCTTAATTGCTAGTTTTAAATATTTGCTTAACTGCTTTCAAGCATGTTCTGTGGAATTGATTTTCTGACTCTAGTAAACTCATAACTAATGTGTATAAGTAGATTACGTAATTAAAACATATAAGAATTAGCAATATTTTTCTATTTTTTATTGCTTCTTTTTGTGTGAATCAATGGAATTTCGGCATCCTCTGAGTTTTTGTGTAGTAGGTGCCTTAAACTGCTAATTCATACTAGTTTGGTGGTTTTTATTTTGCAGAAATACAAGCAAGGGACAAGAAGAAAAGTTGAAGCTTGAAGATTCGCACTTAACGCGCCAATCTATCTTCGAGCTGTTGTTGCTTAGCGGGAGGGTTTACGCTTAGCACGAAGAAGAAGCATGGAGAATCTGCAGTCATGCAAAGTAGTGCGCAGGCGCGCTCAGCGCTTATTCACCAAATCTCCATCTCAGGATGGCTTTTAAGTGAAAAAGATAGAGTAAAAAAGGGTTGTTCATGTTATGATAAAATATAGAGTTCTAAAGCTTGAGCTAGAGGAAGAAGACAACCATTGGGAGCTCATTCTCTTCCATGGATTTATCTTCATTCCTTATCCCTTAATCTTTTACACCCTTTTGTACAGTTGAGCCCTTCATGACTGTGAAGGGCTAAACAACCCATTGTTGGAGAGGTTTCCACCAAACTCTATTTAATATTATTATTATTTTCATGTATTTGGTCTGATAATCCATTTATATGCTATGTTAGGGTTTAAGCATTGGAAAATGTGGTTAATCCTTAGAACTGGGAAGAACATCTAAAATGCTTCACTACTAGGGATAGTGTTTGACAATTTAGTTGAATTGCACATCTGTTTTAATCATGTAGTTCAACTAGTTTAGTTCTTGATGGATTAAGAAAGGAACTAGGGGAATTAGCCTCTCTCATGCGAGGAATACTTTAATGGATGAAGCTGATAACTAGAGAAAAATTACCCAAATCACATCAAGAGAAGTTTCGGTAAGGAGCCCCCAACACAATCAACTCCTACATTCACTTTTCCTTGCCATTTTCAGTGTTTGTTTTCTTTGCTCAGTCTTAGTTTAAAATTACATAATTGTCTAATTTACAAACTGTTGGAAATTCCTCCTTAATTAAGATTGGTTCATGATGTATCTCCATGTGGAGCTTGTAAGCCTTGGATCTTATTCATCAATGGAGTCTTTTGCTTCTTGAAGATCAATGTAAGCGGAATGTGTTCAACTATTGGCAAGTGCACCAATTTGTCCAAGTAGTAATTAAAATGGTAAATCTGAGTATCGTGTTCATAGGGAATTTGTTATACTTAGATGATGCACATTCAGTTTGTAAACACTTTCAATTGTAGTAAAATAAAGTAGAGGAACTCATTCATGTTTCAAATTTCTTGAATTAGTTTTTCTAAACTTAAAAATGCATGACAAGACAAACGCAAAACTATATAATAGAACAAATATCAAGATGAAAACGTCGGGGAATATTCTACTAAACTTTCTCTTGATGTAACTAAATAAGTTTTTCTCTATTTAGTATTACTGTAATGTTCTTGCATCGTTAAATTAATCTAATCGCAATTCCTCACGCAAAAGAGCCTAGCTCTCTTAGTTTCGTTCTTGATTCCTCAACAAACTCATTCTAAGTGAGCTGCACTACGCAAAAGATGCAATATTTACTAGATTACGGCAAACTATTCCTAGAAATATAGACTTCTAGCTGCTCTACCAAGTTCTAAGGACTTTAAGCATTTTCCAATACTCAAAACCTAACAAAGCATATAAATGGGTGATCAAGCCACAAATATGTAAAATAACACAGTTAGAAGCAGAGAACACTAGCAATAACATTAAATAAATAGTTAGAAGTTTTACATCTAGAGTGCTCAGTGGAAAAACTCCCCAACAATGAAGTGTTTAGCGCTCCATTAGCAAGGAAGGCTTAATACAAGAGTGAAAATGATGTAGGAATGAAAGGAAATGGTAAAAATGTGAAGAAAATGTCTTTTCTTTAGCCTTGGTGCCTTCTTCCTTCTTCCTTCTTTATTTCCCTTTCTTTCTCAGTGTTTTAAAGACTTTTGGGCTTCTCAGCTTATGAAGGCTCGCTCAGTGAGCATGTCTTATTGAGCGAGAGTTAGTGGCTGGGCGCTAAGCGAGCTTGGATGCGCTAAGCGCAAGAAGAGACAACATCCTCACTGGGTGGGCTGGTTGTGCACTAAGTGTGCTGCTCTCTGACTTAACATTCTCTAGGGTTTTGTACTTGCTTAGCGAGCTGACTTTCTCGCTAAGCAGATAAGCCTCGCTTAGCCAATCTGCCTTGCTGAGCGAGCCCTTCAGTAACATTTCAAAATCTTCTATTCTTTTAGCCTAAAAATCCAATTAAGTTCAACATTGGTCATCAAAATGGAGTTTCAACTGTATAAATTCACACAAGAATAAATTATTTACAAATCTCACAAAAGAAACCATAAATTAGAGGTACATTGTTATTTTTTATCCTATTTTTAATGCATTTAATACTCATGAATAACAATTAACAGAATGGAGAAGGATGAAAGGTGAATGGAGACACTACTTCAAGGAAAAGATGAGTCAAGAACAAGTTCACCACCATAGGAACTCATGGATAAGAGCTTGAAGGTAGGAGAAGATGAGTGGAGGGAGAAGGAGAGAAGGAGCAAAGAATTTTATGCCTCAAACGAGGTATGAACTTTTGAAGTGTAATCCTCAAATGATCAAAGTTAAAAAAAATGCGCACACAAGGCCTCTATTTATAACCTAAGTGTCACACAAAATTGGATAGAAATTTGAATTTCTATTCAAATTTCGCTTGAATTTGAACTTATGGAACCAAATTTGGAGCCAAAATTTCACTAATTATGATTAGTGAATTTTAGTTATGGTTCATCCTACTAATTCAAGATCAAGTCCAAGATTCTCCACTAAGTGTGCTTAGATATCATGAGACATGTAAAACATGAAGGACATGCACAAAGTGTGACTATATGATGTGGCAATGGGGTGTAGCAAGCAAATGCTTACCTCCGTTTTAAGATGGTCCAAAATTTAATTGGATTGGGCTTCTCCCAATTCAATTAAATTTATCTCCCAACACACATACATCAAATAGTACACTTAATATGTGAAATTATAAAACTACCCCTAATACAAAAACTGGTCTAGGTGCCCTAAAATACAAGGGTTAAAAAATTCTACATTACTAGCATACCCTCCCTATACTATGGAGCCCTAAATACAAGACCCAAAAATAATGAAACCTTAATATAATATGTACAAAGATAAGTGAGCTCATATTGAGCTCATGGGCCCAAAATTTACCCTAAGGTTCATGAGAACTCTAGGACCTTCCCATGGAGTCTTCTCTCCAATGCCCTTAGCGGTAGGATTGCATCAATTCAAATTCAAGTAAACATGCAAATTCAAATACATGGGAAATTGAAGAGCTCATTCCAAGACATGTATAGAAATTTGTAGAGCACTTTCCAAGGCCTTGGAATTGGTTCCTTTGACCTTGAGATTTACACACTTCACTCAGGAAATTGAATATTAGAGTTACAAGGAGCTTTGTGAATGTAACTCATTCGTTGACATCTATCACTCACTCTTGAAGGAAGACAAACCCTTCTCCTATAAATAGAGAGACTTGTGAAGAGTTGGAGTATCCCATCTCATCCTATCCAATGAGAAGCAAAGCAAGAGTGAGATTGAGAAAAAAAGGTTCTTCTATTCTTCTTTAAGAGAAAGAGAATTATAGTTTCCGCCACACTTGGTGAGAATTGAAAAAAATTGTAAACCATCCTTGTTGGATGAGGTTGAGAGGTATTCTCTTATATTAAGAGAGTCATTATAATCTTACTTTTAAATAATGGAGATATTTACTGGCTTGGTCCTATGGTTTTTACCTTTCACATTGAAAAGGTTTTCCACATTAAAAATTCTTGGTGTCATTTTTTTACCATGTATTCTTGTTTTTCGTTTTCACTAAGTGCCTATTTTGAGTCTACAGAGAGGGAAATAGTGTTGGTGTTTCCCAAGATGGAAGAAGTTGTCACTCATGATGGAGATATGCTCAAGCTAACCGCAGAAAATTATTCCTATTGGAAGCCGATGATGGAAGACCATCTGTACTGCAAGGATTTGCACGAGCAAATCACCAATGAGAATAAACTGATGGATAAGAAGGACAACAAATGGGAGCTCCTTAATTGGAAGTTTGTAGCTATGATTCGTAGGTATATTGACCGAAGCTTGTTTGAGCATGTATCTACTTATACCAATGCGTATGAGTTATGGACAAAGCTTGAATCTTTGATTCAAAAGAAGGCGCCGAGGAATAAAGCTCATCTTGTCAGACGCTTGGTCAAGTTGGAGTATATGGAGGTCAGAACATTATTGAACATCTTAACACCTTCAAAGGTATTGTTAACCAATTAAAGAATGTAGATATGAATATAGATGATGAATTACAAACTCTTCTACTCCTCAGTTCTCTGCTTGAGAGTTGGGACATATTGGTTGTCACTCTCAGCAACTCTGCACTAGATGGAAAGCTTAGCATGGACAATGTCACAGATAGTTTGCTAAATGAAGAGTCCATAAGAAAAGAGAAAGACTTGAGTAATTGTTGAATCAAGTGGCCTCAGAATAATTAAGTAGGGAGGGTTGAATTAATTATTCCTAAACCTTTACTAATTAAAAATTTACTCTTCCAAGGCTTTTACTATGTTGTTAAGTAAATGAAGAATAGAAAAGAAACTTAACCAAAAGTAAAAGCAAGAATTAAAGTGCACAACAGAAATTAAAAGAGTAGGGAAGAAGGAGACAAACACATAAGAGTTTTATACTGGTTCGACAACAACCCGTGCCTACATCCAGTCCCCAAGCGACCTGCGGTCCTTGAGATTTCTTTTCAACCTTGTAAAAATCCTTTTACAAGCAAAGATCCACAAGGGATGTACGCTCCCTTGTTCTCTTTGAACAACCTAGTGGATGTACCTTCCACTAGAACTGATCCACAAGATATGTACCCTCTTTTGTTCTCAGTCAACAACCCAAGTAGATGTACCCTCTACTTGTACCACAAAGGATGTACCCTCCAATGTGTTAAGAGAAAGTTCTCAGGCGGTTAGTCCTTCGAAACTTTGTGAAGGGGGAAACAAAAGAATTCTCAGGCGGTTAGTCCTTTGAAAACTTTTGTTTATGTGAAAGGGAAGAATCAAAATAATTCTCAGACTGCGTCATTTTGAATTCTTTGACAAGGGAGAAGGGAGACACAAAAGAATTCAGGCGGTTAGTCCTTTGTTCTTTTGAAAAAGAGAGAAGAGAGACACAAAAAGAATTCAGGCGGTTAGTCCTTGGCGAATTCTTTTTGGCAAAAGGAGAAGGGAATGAAAAAGATGAATAACACAAGTTTTTGAACAAAGAACTTTTCTTGGAAGAGAAAGTTTTGAACAAAAACTTTTAGAAAGATGAAGAGAAGATGAAACCAGAAAGTTCTGAAAGAAATGAAAGAAGATGTTGAAAGATAGATTGAAAGATAGAATGGTTGAAAGAGATGATGGATCTGAATGTGATAATTGTAAATGTTTCATGCCAAGGTCACATATTTATAGTTTCTTGATGACTCAAGTAAAAACTTGTAACTCTTGGCAATTCCTTTAAAACTAATCACTTAAAAAGATATGACTTTTGAAAGAAACTTCAGAAATAAGTCACTTGAAGAAATGTGACTTTTGGAAATGAATTTTTCGAAAACAATCACGGGTAATCGATTACCATAAAGGTGTAATCGATTACACATCAACAGATGTGACTCTTCATTTGAATTTTGAAAATCTTAATGTTTTAAAACCACTGGTAATCGATTACTATAATCTGGTAATTGATTACCAGAGAGTAAAACTCTTTGGTAATGATTTTGTGAAAACTTCTTGTGCTACTCAATGTTTTAAAAAACTTTTTAATACTTATCTTGATTAAGTCTTCTCTTGATTCTTGAATCTTTGAGTCTTGAATCTTGATCTTGATTATTCTTGAATCTTGATTCTTGATTCTTGAAATCAAATTTCCTCTTGATCTTTGAAGTGTTCTTGAATCAATCTTGAACTCGTTCTTGAATGTCATCATCTTTGTTATCATGAAGTGATCTTGACTTTTGAGCTTTTTGTCATCATCTTTGTTATCATCAAAACACCTTGAATCAATCTTGATTCATCATGAAGCTTGCTTCTACAATCTCCCCCTTTTTGATGATGACAACTCTGAAATCAAGAAACACATACACACACTTTTTCCTAGTCCACTCACATGAATTCTCCCCCTTTGTTTTTGAGTTTATGCTTCACTTGAAATTAAGTTAATTACTTATGTGAGTTCTTGATTTATTCCCTATTTCTCTCCCCCTTTGGCATCAACAAAAAGCCAAAGTGCGTAACAAGTATAAGACAAACATATACTATTAATCATTCACAAGGCATACATTGAAGAATATATACCAATCATGAAGCAAGAAACATGAATAGATCAAATATATAAAAACCACATAGTCATATAACATAATTCATAATTGTTCAATCAAACCATGCAAATAAAGAAATACTAAATTGTTTAAATGTCATAATAATATAGATTATTTGGATAAGTCACTAGCATCTAGAAGTCATAATTCTCTTCTAATGTTGTAGAAAGAATCTTTAGTTAGTGGTTTTGTGAAGATGTCTACAAGTTTGCTTTTAGTATCTACAAATTTTAAAACACAATCACCTTTTTCCTAAGACTAAGTGCTAATTGACTACCTACACTTACCAAGATGAGTTTTTATTAACATAGAAGGTTATATCAAAATAATTTTATTTGAAATACAATATAATAATTTTGAAAAGCATAAAAAAATATTTTGAACAATCAATCAAGTAATTCAAACATATCAAACAAGAATTATACAAGGATTGAAGGATATAGATCACAGACATTACCAAACATTCAGATTTGTTAAAGATAATTTAAAAAACTTAGAAAGTTCAAAGAACTCAATCAATCATGTAATCATAATTTTCTCTGAAACCTACATGCTCAATATCTTTATCATGCTCATGCTTGATAACACATTTTTCAGAATCAAAAAGATACTTTATATATGAAAATTCTTATATAAAAATAAATAAATATAACATAATGGATTTTGAAAAACTTTATGAATGAACCTTAAGCAAGTAATTCACATATCATATTAAAAATTATGCAAGAATCATACAAGAGATATAAAACCATACATAACCATTCATAAATGACACATATCACATTAAAAATTATGCATAATCATTTTAAATATATATATATATATATATATATATATATATATATATATATATATATATATATATATATATATATATATATATTCAATCATATCAAAATAATCAACACAAATATTGAAGAATAATAATCATAGACATTATCAAAATATTTAAAAGGAAACTTCATGCTTTGAGAAAGAAAATTAACTTAATCGAAACATATAAACACATTCTCACAATTTCAATCAATCAACAAATATTTCAAATTAAACTAATTAAATTATCAATCAACTAACTATACACAATAATTTATATTCCAAAAAAATATAATTTTAATTAATTTTTTTTAATTTCAATTTTAAATTTCAAATTTCAAACTTCAAATTTCAAATTTTAAATTTCAAATTTCAAACTTCCAACTTCCAATAACTTCCACTTCCAACTTTCAACTTCCATTTTCAACTTTCAACTTTGATGACTGAAAATGGAAGCAAGCTTGTGCTGAAGGAAGTAAGATGTGTGCCTGAGATTTGTTTAAACCTTATCTCAACAGGAAAGCTTGATGAAGTTGGGATGATATACCAGTTCGGTGCTGGTAGATGGAAGCATGGTCATTGCTTGAGGTAAGAAGGAAGACTCCTTGTACATCATGGAAGGAAAGATATACAAATGGAAGATGAATGTTACTCAAGATACAACAAAAGAATTATGGCACAAGAGATTGGGTCACATGAGTGAGAAAGGTTTGGAGTTTCTAACAAAGGATCACTTTCCAAACATAAAGGGCCAGCCACTTGAATCTTGTGAAGACTGTCTTGCAGGTAAAAAGTGCAGAGTGTCTTTCCAAAGATCAGATGAGGCCAGAAGGAGAAAAAAAATCCTAGATCTTGTCCATTCAAATGTTTGCTCAATGTCTGAAAAGTATCTTGATGGTGCCCAATACTTTGTTACCTTCATTGATGATCACTCAAGAAAGGTGTGGGTCTATCCGTTGAAGACGAAAGGTCAAGTTCTTCAAAATTTTAAGGAGTTTCATGCCTCAGTAGAACAAGAGATTGGAAGAAAGCTCAAATGCTTGAGATTAAACAATGGTGGAGAATATAGAGGCCTATTCGAGGCATATTACAAGGCTGATGAGGTACAACATGAGAAGGTACCTCCCAAAAACTCCTCAGTTGAATGGATTAGCTGAAAGTATGAATTGAATAATTACAGAGAAAGTCAAATGTATAATTTCCCATTCAAAACTTCCCAAGACATTCTGGGGTGAAGCAGTGAAGATTGCAATTGATTTGATCAATTTGTCTCCTTCAAGACCTTTAAATGGAAATATACTAGAAGAAGTTTGGTTTGGAAAGAAAGCCTCTTATGGTCACTTAAGAGTCTTCCGGTGCAAGGCTTTTGTCCATATTTTGAAAGATGAAAGAGCAAAGCCTGATGTTAAGGCGAAGGAGTGCATATACCTTGGTTCACCAAGAGATGAACTTGGATTCAAACTATGGGATCCTATAAACAAGAAGATTGTTCAAAGTAGAGATGTGTTGTTCTTCTAAGATCAAACAATACATGATATCCAACGATCTAAGAAGTCAAAGCCCATAGTGAGAAACTTCAAGGGAGAGACTTTTCTAAAAGAGCCAAAACCCACTCAGATGATAGAAACCGATTAGACAGAGCAACCTCCTAAGATAGAACAACTTGATCAGATGTAGTAGAGTCAGATGGAGCATCCAACTCAAATGATGGTAGAATCAACAATGGAGACTGTCCAGAAGGAAGATGAATCCCAAGTGAAGTGATCAATAAGAGTCAGACAACCATAAAAGAAGTATTTCTCTGATGAATATGTCAATCTCACTGATGATGAGGAACCTCAAAGTTTTGAGGAAGCCATTGAGATAGATGATAAAGAAGAAATGCAGTCCCTAGTTGAAAATCAAACATATGATCTAGTGGAGTTACCAAAAAGAAGGAAAGCATTAAGAAACAAGCGGGTGTTCAAACTCAAGAATGAAGACAACAACTCAAACCAAAGGTACAAGGCTTGCATTATGGTGAAAGGATGTAACTAGAAGAAAAACATAGATTTTGAAGAAATCTTCTCACCGGTGGTGAAGATGACATCCATTAGAGCAATTCTTCGTCTATCTGCAAAACAAGACTTGGAGGTTGAACAGCTTGATGTCAAAATGAAATTCTTACATGGAGACTTAGAGGAAGAAATTTATATGGAGTAACCAGAAGGATTTGTAGAGCCTGGAAAAGAACACTTAGTGTGTCTCCTGAAGAAAAGTCTTTATGGTTTAAAACAAGCTCCAAGACAATGGTACAAGAAGTTTGATCTCTTTATGGCCCAACATGATTTCAGAAAAACCTTGGCAGACCACTATGTGTTTGTGAAGAACTACAAGAATGGTGAGTCCATCATACTCATATTGCATGTTGATGATATGTTGATTGTTGGAAAAAATAAAATGAAGATTGATGCTTTCAAGAAGGCACTGAGAAAATCTTTTGCCATGAAAGATCTTGGTCTAGTAAAGAAGATTCTTGGAATGAAGATCTAGAGATCGATCCAAAAGAATGCTTTGAATATCTCAAGAGGACTACATTGAGAAGGTTCTTGAAAGGTTCAACATGCATAATGCAAAACCAATGCATATTCCTCATCTTGAACATTTCAAATTAAGCAAGATGCAATGCCCAAAGAATGAAGAAGAAAAAGAAGAGATGAGCAAGGTGCCTCATTCGTCTGGTGTGGGTTGCCTTATGTATGCAATGATTTGCACAAGACTAGACATTGCCTATGTTGTAGGAGTTGTGAGCATATTCCTATCAAATCCATGAAAAGAGCATTGGAACACTGTGAAATGAATACTGAGGTTCCCCATGTTCCATTCACACTCTAAACACATTGGCATCTGTTATCATTGGATACTCTTAGTCGCTATTCACGACTAAGTTTTGTATTGACTATTTGTATAAAAATAGCGCTTTACCTCCAATTTATAGTTCATTTTGTAGGAATTGTACATATTTTCATGTTTATTATGATTTCATACAGTAGATACTCCAATTTTGTGAATTAATGTAGAAACCACTTCAGTTTCAGGCTAAAAGAAGAGAAGGTTCGAGTAGCTGATGTCTTGCTAAGCGAGGCATATGCGCTTAGCGAGTGACATCTGCTAAGCGAGGCATGCAGCTCGCTTAACGGGTTGGGAAACCGTAGAAGAGGATCAGTTAGAGATGTGCTCGCCCAGCGCGCCGCCAGCTCGCCCAGCGAGTTGTTTGTCTCTTCTCGCGCTTAGCGCGCCCAACTCGCTAAGCCAAAATTCACTTACTCTCGCTTAGCGAACAAATTTCACTAAGCAAGCCTTCAGAAGCTGAAACGTCAAGGAGCCTTTAAAACACTGAAGTTGGCAGAAACTAAAAGAGGGGAGTCGAAAAATAGAGCAAAGGGAGAAGCTGAAGTGACAAAAATTGAGCTACCAAGAGAGTTTAGGTTAGAGTAGTGAGATTAGGGTTCTAGAGGTTGAAGGAGACATCCTCAACCCTTCGTAGACATTTTCTTCCACTTAACCTCTGTTCTTCCTTGTATTGAGAGTTCATTTCTTGTAATGGAAGGCTAAACCTCTTGGTTGGGAAGTTCCGCTGAACCCTTGATGTAATACTCTTTCACTATCTATTTAATGTTGTTTTTTTTGTGTTCATGGCTTCTATCTATGCTTATTTTTACATGCTTGTGGCTTGATCACCCATTTGTATGTATAGTTAGGATTGTTAGCATTGGAAAGTGCTTTAAAGCCTTAGAACTTGGTAGAGCAAGCTAGAAAATTGTATGTCTAGGAATGGAGTGCAGCGATCTAGTCCATATTATGTTGTAGACTTAATGCAACTCTTTTAGGCTGAGTTTGTTGAGGGATCAAGGACAAGGTTTAAGGAGAGTTAGGCCCATTCACTAGAGGGATCTTGGTTTGGGTAATTTCTCAGCATAAGAACACTAGGATAACATTAAATAGAGAAAAATACATAACAACATCAAGGAAAATTCAGTAGAATGACCCAACGCTTTTTTACTTGACTGTTTTTACTTCTCAAACTTTGGATATTCAGTTTGTATTTAACTTGACTTTATAAAAAAAACCCAACTTGATATTTATTTAGCTTTCAGTTATACAAATGTTTGCGCACTGAATGTACAGTTTCTGAGTGAAAAAAATTCCCTGTGGACTCGACACTCGGTCTTACTGTTTTAATATACTACTTGTGCGAATTGGTACACTTGCTGACCACTCGAACTAGTTTTTGGCGCCGTTGCTTGGGAATTTCTTTCCACTTAGATAGTATAGTTCAGTTTGTAGACATTTATTCTTTATTCTTTGATTGATTTTGTGAATAGTAAGTTAGGATTCATTTTTTTCTTGACTTGGTTAATTGCTGCTCTGTTAGTGCTTTTTGTATGCGAGGTAATTCTTCAGCAGGGAATTTAGCTCCATTAGATTTGGAGATAGAAGTCACTTGCAGAAGAAACAACACAGAGAGAAGGAGAGAAATTTTGCAAGAAAGGACAGCACAACCAAGTTTGGAGGAAGCTCAATCATCTGAATCATCTTCGACATTTCCAGATTTAAGGGAATCTGAAGTAGATGCGTCTGAAGCACATATGATGGCTGAAGATCAACCACGGAGGGTGACTCTTGAAGATTATTCTAGCTCTATCGTGCCACAGTTCTTTACAAGCATTGTGCGGCCGGAGGTCCAAGCTCACAACATCACATATCCTTATTCCTTGATCCTGTTGATCCAAGGAAATTTGTTTCATGGTTTGCCAAATGAAGACCCTTACGCACACCTGGCTACATACATAGAAATCTGCAACACAGTGAAAATTGAAGGTGTGCCGGAATATGCAGTAAGACTTAGCCTGTTCTCATTTTCTTTGGCTGGAGAAGCCAAGAGGTGGCTGCACTTGTTCAAGGAAAACAACTTAAGGACTTGTGAAGAGGTTGTAGAGAAATTTCTGAAGAAGTATTTCCTTTGGTCCAAGATAGTTGAAGGCAAGGCAGGTATCTCCTCATTCCATCAATTTCTAGATGAATCCCCGAGTGAAGCGCTTGAGAGATTTCGTAGCTTGCTGCGGAAGACACCAACTCATGGATTCTTCGAGCCAATTCAGCTGAACATTTTCATAGATGGTTTAAGGCTGCAGTCCAAGCAGTTATTGGATGCTTCTGCTGGAGGAAATATTAAATTGAAGACTCCTGAAGACGCAATGGAACTTATTAAAAATATGGCTGCTAGTGATCATGCTATTTTGTGTGATAGGCCACATGTACCTACAAAGAGAAGCCTGCTAGAGCTTTCTTCACAAGATGCATTGTTGGAGTAGAACAAGCTGCTAGCTAAGCAACTAGAATCATTGACAGAGACACTTAGTAAGCTGCCAATCCAATTGCAAGCGACTTAACCTTCCCATTCAGCAGTTATGCAGGTTGGAGGTTGTAGCATATGTGGAGGAGCACATGAATCTGGTTGCTATATACCACTTGATGCTGCTACAAAGGAAGTGAATTATATAGGAAATTAGCACAGACCAGGGTTTAATGCAGGTGGATTTTCAGGTTACCAGCAAGGGGCCAATTTTAATCAGAATCAAGGGCAGTGGAGGTCTCATCCTGGGAATCAATTCAACAAAGACCAAGGAGGACCATCCAACAGGCCTCACAATCAAGGGTCTAGCCTGTACGAAAGGACAACCAAGCTGGAGGAGACTTTGGCTCAGTTCATGCAAGTTTCAATGTCCAATCACAAAAGCACAGAGTCAGCTATAAAGAACCTGGAGATTCAAGTGGGATAGCTAGCTAAGTAGATAGCTGAAAATTCTTCTGGAGGTTTTGGGGCCAATACTGAAAAAAAAATCCCAAAAAAGAATACAAGGCTGTCATAACCAGAAGCAAAACGGCAACCATGGTGGAGGATGAGAGGAGGAATAGTGATGAGCAGGAGTTGGAGGATGAAGGAGAAAAAGAAAAAGAAAAAGATCAAATGAGGGAGAAAAAATAAATGGAGGAAAAAGAAGAAAAAGAAGAAAAAATTGAAAAAAAGAGAGAAAATGAGGAAGAGAAGAAGACAAAGAGTGGGTTGGCCAGAGAAAAGAAGAAGGAGGTTGTCCCATGTACAGGGAAGGAAGCACCATACCCTTTGCGGCCATCCAAGAAAGACAAGGAATGACACTTTGCTCATTTCCTTGATATCTTCAAGAAATTGGAGATAACTATCCCCTTTGGAGAAGCCTTGCAACAAATGCCAGTCTACTTAAAGTTTCTTAAAGATCAGCTGACCAAGAAGGGAAAATATATCCATAGTGATAATATTGTGGTGGAGGGAAACTGCAGTGTTGTTATCTAGAGAATCCTTCCACCTAAATACAACGATCCAGGGAGTGTCACAATCCCTTACTCTATTGGTGCGGTGTCAGTTGGGAAAGCCCTCATTGACTTGAGGGCCAACATTAATTTGATGCCTCTCTCCATGTGCAGAAGGATAGGAGAGCTGGAAATCATGCCAACAAGATTGACATTGCAGTTGGCAGATCGGTCTATTACAAGGTCTTATGGCGTGGTAGAAGATGTTTTGGTCAAAGTGCGACAGTTTACCTTCCCTGCAGGTTTCGTGATCATGGATATTGAAGAGGATGTTGAAATCCCACTGATTTTGGGCCATCCCTTCATGTTAACTGCCAATTGTGTGGTGGATATGGGGAAAGGTAATCCAGAAAGGGGTATAGATGATCAGAATATCACATTTGACTTGTTTGATGCAGAAAAGCACTCAATTGACCGGAATGTTTGTTCTAAGATGGATAAAATTGAGAATGAGATGGCTCAAATGGTTAGAGCCAAGATTGCACAAGTCCCTTAGAGGTAACATGCGTCAAGCTAAAGATGTTAAAGAAGCGCTTACTAGGAGGCAACCTAACTTTTTCCTTGTTTTCTTAATCATTGTTTTTGTACATCATTGCATATAGCTAGGTTTTAACTTGTTTGTGATTGTTGGAGTTAGAATCAACATGTTTTTTTGTATGAAAAAGGGGTTGGCAAAAGCTTCTCTGAAGCATTGGATGAGAAATAACTTAGAAATTTTTTCAGTCATCCATTCGCTCAGCGCGCCCTATGCGCTAAGCGGATCATACTTCATGCGCTGAGCGAGTAGTCACTCGCGCTAAGCACACCAACCCCCACCCATTGGCTGAAGGGGTCTCGCTAAGCGAGACAATTGCGCTAAGCCCAAAAACTTCTCTGGAATTGCAATTATTGGAATAGAGCTAAGCGAGTCAATTCGCTAAGCACAATATTGCGTCTCGCTAAGTGCGTCTGTGTGCTAATCGCTAATCACTCTCTGCCTGGACCTCCATGTCAATTGGTCTAAGCGGGTCATACCCACTAAGCCCAAATATCTCTTTGGAATGGCATTGCACAAAGCGAGACCATCTCGCTAAGCGCAACCCCACTACTGCATCTTGAGACATTTAATTCGCTAAGCCGGACATATCCCGCTTAGCGGAAGTTGCAGACCAATCAGAGCTGCAGAACTCACTAAGCACGCATCTGTGTGCTAAGCCCAAAACCTTCTTGTGTTTTCTAATTCTCGAATTGGGATAAGCAAGTCTGTCCCGCTAAGCGCATGATTTTAAAATCTGAAAATCCAAACATCACTGAGTGCTCACATAGCGAGTCACTCGCGCTAAGCGAGACAGTTGAAACTGCCAAAAATAACATATAACTGCCTTAGGCAGTTACTTTTGGGCATAAATTTATAACTCTTCCCCATCATTGGAATTTCTTGCTTGCATTCTGCACTGTGCATTTTGCTTCCCTACTTCTTTTACCCTCATCTCTGCTCATTTACCTAAAAAATCCAAGTAAGTATTCATTTCCTTCTTGTTAATTTCGTTTTTGAACCCTAGGGACAAATTTGCTTGCTCTGTGATTTTGATTGTCTATTGATATTGTTGTTCATTTCTTAGTTGTTTGATTATATGTTGTTAGGGCTTTAGTTTAGCATATAATGTAGGTTCAATTGATGGGTTTTGCTTAGATTTCCTATGCCTAAAAGTGGCTAGGAAGTTGAGGCTTTGAAGCCCCAATTTTTCTGGAAATTTCGATGTACTCGCTAAGCGAGTTCATCAATTTTGGATGAATTTCTGGGTTTTCTGATGAACTCGCTAAGCCGGCCCTGTCCCGCTAAGCATGTTCATCATTTGTGTTTAAATTTATGCTTATATATATGAACTCGCTAAGCCACTGCACTTAGGCTTAGCGAGCATTTAAATTCCCAGTTTTAATTTCTGAGTTCGTATGAACTTGCTAAGTCGGCATGCCGCGCTAAGCGAGTTAGTTTAGTTAGGTCAGACTCCTTGAGGCTTTTGGTATTCTGTTTGCGGCTGAGTGAGCCTCGCTCACTAAGCCACCATGCCTCTGAAAGTATGAATAAGCCTGGGCTAAGCGAGTTTGTATTGCTAAGCCCAAGGTAATTTAGTGTTTTGAAAAATTGTTCAGGCGCTAAGCGAGTCGTACTCGCTAAGCATAATTTCTTTACTATTTTTTAATAAGGCTTAGCGAGCCTACTCACTAAGCCAATTAAGTTCCTGTGGTCAAGTTAGGCTAAGCGCCCACTGGCGCTAAGCCTGCATAGTATGTCGCGCTAAGCGAATCATACTCGCTAAGTGCAATTAGCTCTCTGTTGGAGAATAAAGCTTAGCGAGCCATGCTCGCTTAGCCACCGTGTTGTGTTAGCTAAGCGAGAGTGTCTCGCTTAGCCAGAGTCTTTATTTCATGTAGTCGCTCTAAGCACGCTCTGTGCATTAAGCGTATCCTATTATTTTCTGAAGGCGCGCTAAGCGAGTCTGTCTCGCTAAGCACCCAGTCTATTTTTCTGTTTTATTTTTTCTGCTTTCAGTTTTGAATAAAATTTGTCTAATTTCCTTTCCTGTGATTCTTTTGATGCAGATGGCCTCTAGGAAAAGGAAATCAACCGCCTCCCGACCTCAGGAACCGTACGACACTACCAGATTCATCTCTGAGGTCACTTGGGAACACTACGAGCAGAATGTTCACTCCCGAAACATCCTTCCGGAGAGGAACGTTAATTTATTTGTGACAGAGTATGATGAGTTCCACCGGGAACTCGAGAGGAGGTGGTGGTATAAAGCCTTGACCAGGCAGCCTGATGGTTGCATTGACGTGGCCCTGGTCAATGAATTTTATGCCAATTTAAATTTGATGAGGAGGTGATGGTCACCTGGGGAGGTCAAGGTGAGAGGAAGACTAATTAAATTTGATGGGGAGATGCTGAATGCCTTCTCCAGTGGTTCTGGAGCCAGGGGAGCACTACACTGCATACACCAGGTTTTGCCACACGCACCCAGACCCTCAGGAGCTTGCTTCCAAGCTTTGTATTCCAGGGCAGGGCTTTGTTCTTAACGTTGAAGGAGCACCTTGGAAGCTCCTGAGGAAGGATCTCACCATGCTGGCGCCAACCTGGAGTGTCCTCTCTTACTTTAACCTCGCCCCCACTTCTCACATGTCTGATTTGATAATGGACAGGGCGAGGCTAGTCTACAGACTCGTCACGAAGATGGACATGGACGTGGGCTCGTTCATCTCTGGATAGATATCATAGATGGCCCAGTCCAACTCCTCCAGGCTCGGCTTCCCTGCCTTGATCACCGCCTTATGCATCGCCTGGGGAGTTGTTCCAGATTCTCTGATGTTTGAGTCTCTAAGCCTTGCCATTAACTGGGCATATATCCGGAAGAATTGCTGGAACCCGAATAATCCAACGATAACTTTTCTGGGGAAGAATTGTTCGAGTCTCTTAACCATTTTTGTCACCATTTTAATTAGTGATTAGCCTTAATTATCAAATTAATTATGCAGTTTTATCATTTGGGCCTACTGGATTAATTTTGTGTTTTTAATTTAATTTCAGGAGAATTATAAGCAATTGGGCTTGAATCCGGAATTGGGCTTGGACTTGAAGAGAGCAGACAATTTTATTCTACCAAATCTTATCTTATCCTGATTTTATCTCATCTAGATATTATTTCATCTAGATTTTATCTTATCTTATCTTATCTAGATTTTATTTCATCTAGATTTTATTTTATCAAATCTTATCTTATCTTGTCCAGATTTTATTTTATTAATGGGCTTGGACTTAAAACAGATTTGTAAGCTTTGGGATTGAGAACCTATATAACAACACCAAGGTTTTAGTTTTAGGAGTCCTTTTCATTTTGGGAGAAAGAATAATTTTATGTTTTGCAATTCCAGTTTTTACTATTCACGTAGCAATAAAATTTCATTTTCTGCTTCAATCTGCAATTTTGTTTTCTACTGATTAATGGAAGGCTAAGTCTCCAGCGTTGTTTTCTCTTGAGGATCAAGCACAACTCTCTTTGAGGTTTTATTATTACTATTGAATTCTGATCAGTTTTTCCTCTTCACCAATTACTCTATATTTGTTGCTATTAATCCATGCATGCTTAGTGCTTGATTAATTGTCTCTGCGCTTAATTTACGTTCATGCTTAATGATCATTTTCGTTCATGATTAATTGGTGTATATGTTGCTTAATCACATAATGACTGCCCTATGTTAAATTTCACTTAGTAATTTAATTTAGGGTCGGATTAAGTGGTTGAACTGATAAAGGATAAATTCTCGTAACCTAGGATAACAAACTTGCTTGTGAATCAAGGGGAAACAACGTGTTTTAATTATGATATTTTCTAATTAAAATTTGCTCGTTGTTTAATTTACAAAAACAAACAACCCCTCCCCAATTCGTTACTATTTTATTACTATCTGTTATGAACATTTGGTTGACCATTGCTCATAGGGAGACGACCTAAGATCACTTCCTAGATACTACATTTTTAATGTTTATTTGATTCGGGTACGACCTCGATCACTTACCCTATTCATGAATGATGAATCCTTTGCACCCATTTTGAGCTTAAATCTGATTGATTGAGTTGAACCCTAAGCCTGTTGAATTATAACCTCCATCTACCTTTCTTTAGGTTGTAGGAGAGTGTTTACGCCTCGGTGTTACTTGTTAATATGGATGCGTAAATCTAACCGGCAAGTGTACCGAGTCGTGCAAGTAATAATAAAACGGTAAGAACTGAGTATCAAACTCAGGGAACTTGTTTCATTTGGCAAAGCATCATTCAGTAAGCAGGCATGTGTGCAAAGAATTGATTATCATGAATTAAAAACAATTGTGGTTTCTATTCTAATAAAAACAGTAAATGTGAGCAAGTGGGTGTGAAAACAAATATGTAAAAGCGTTGGGTCCTCCTACTGAAATACTTGATGCAATTAAATGTATTTCTCTATTTAAGGTTATTCCTACGTTCTATGTTGAGAGCTAAAATACCAAACACCGATGTCTCATGAGTTTTGACTAATTTTAATTAAACCTCGTTCTCAGATGTCTCTTGTTGAACTTAGCCTAACCGAACAGCGTTATGACTACAGCATAATAAAAAATAAATTACCGCACTCCGTGTCCAGATTATACAATAACCTAGCCCTGTTCTATCTGGTTCTAAGGATGCAATACATTTTCCAATGCTAAAGCTGCTAACAGCACATACAAATGGGTGATCAAGCCACAAGCATGTGATAATTAAGCATGGATAAAAAAAATGAAAACATAAAAACAACTTCAAATAGATATGATAAGTATTTACATTAAGTACTCAGCAGAATTTTCCAACAAAGGATTTTACCCCTCTATTACAAGGGAGCACCTTTCACAAGTAGGAGAAGGGTTGAAGAGAAAATAGCAGATTACAAAGTAGTGGGGATGTCTCCTCCACCTCTAGAAATTACTCCTAAACCTAAAATCCTCCTAAAAGCTAAGGTTTTTGCTTCCTTACTTTGCTTTTCGCCTCTATTCTTCTGCCAAGCTCTCAGTCTATTCAGACCCCCCTTTCTTTATCTTCACTTCAAGCTTAAAAAGGGTTTTTTGTCCTCGAAGACGCGCTTAGCGCCATTTTCGCGCTAAGAGCAAGTAAGTGAACTTTGGCTCAGCGAGCCAGGTGCGCTTAGCACAAGAAAAGACAAAAAATCTCGCTGGTCGAGCTGGTGACGCGCTGAGCGCGTGCTGACGAGGCAGATTCTCTCCAAGATTCCTCTTACTCGCTAAGCGGGCTGATGTCTCGCTTAGCGGATGAATCTTGCTAAGCGCATGGACCAGGCTTAGCGAGACAACAACTTTAGCACCTTCCAAAATTTCTCCTTTTTACCTGAAATTGAAGTGAAATTTACATTAATTCCATGAGGAAGGTCTCTACTGAGCAAAAATAAAAACTAAACAAGAAATATTTACAATCCTACAAAAAGAACCATAAATTGGGGAAAATATATACATTTTGGAAAACTTTTCTATACAAAAGTTAGTCGTAAAAGACGACTAATAGAGAGCATTATGGTTCAAAGAAAATTTGTTCCAAATTTGGGGGAAGGTATTGGGTAATGATGATTGTTGTAAGACAAGCAGCAGCCACAAAAAAATTGTATCAAGAAGCAGTAAGTAAAAACTGCAAAAATAAAAAAAGAGAAGAAAATGAAAGTTTCAAGAATAAGCAAAGTTTGTGTGTGTTGTTGCTTAAGCTAAGTGTCTTACATGATTGTGACATTTCAATAGAAGCTGGGAATAAAAGGAAAAGAGTTTATCTAAGGATGAATGCTCTCCTAGAACCTAATTTTTGCATCCTAGAAAAATCACGAATTGTTTGTAGCCCAGCCTCATTACAAGCCAAGAAAGTCCTTCAGATTCAATTTGTGTGTTTGTGATTGTATGGCATGAGATGAAATGCAAAAGTTGAGATTTGTGTTGGTTGTTGATTTGAAGAATTACCTTAAACACTTGTGCTTATGAGAGAAATAGTGACCGTGAGGATTAGGTTTAATGAACCTTCCTTGATACCTGTCTTGCTTGCTAGCTTATTTCATTTGTGCTACTTAGTAATCATGTTCATATCTTTGAAGTTCTGCATATCTTTATGAAGGGTTGTTGGTTGATGTATTGCTTGCCGCTTATGTTCATGTGATTGATTGTTTTGGAACAAACACATTTTTGGTTAACCATTGTGATTTCTATCACTTGAGGACAATTGAACTGTTATTTCTTTGCTTGAGGACAAGCAAAACTATAAATTTGGGGGAGTTTGTTAGTCGCTATTCACGACTAAGTTTTGTATTGACTATTTGCATAAAAATAGCGCTTTACCTCCAATTTATAGTTCATTTTGTAGGAATTGTAAATATTTTCATGTTTATTATGATTTCATATAGTAGATACTCCAATTTTGTGAATTAATGTTGAAACCACTTCAGTTTCAGGCTAAAAGAAGAGAAGGTTCAAGTATCTGAGGTCTTGCTAAGCGAGGCATATGCGCTTAGCGAGTGACATCCGCTAAGCGAGGTATGTAGTTCGCTTAGCGGGTTGGGAAACCTCAGAAGAGGATCAGTCAGAGATGTGCTCGCCCAACTCGCTAAGCCAAAATTCACTTACTCTCGCTTAACGAGAAAATCTCGCTAAGCAAGCCTTCAGAAGCTAAAACATTAAGAAGCCTTTAAAACACTAAAGTTGGCGGAAACTAAAAGAGGGGAGTCAAAAAACAAAGCCAAGGGAGAAGCTGAAGCGACAGAAATTGAGCTACCTAGAGAGTTTAGGTTAGAGTAGTGAGATTAGGGTTCTAGAGGTTGAAGGAGACATCCTCAACCCTTCTTAGCCATTTTCTTCCACTTAAACTCTATTCTTCCTTGTATTGAGAGTTCATTTCTTGTAATGGAAGGCTAAACCTCTTGGTTGGGAAGTTCTGCTGAACCCGTGATGTAATACTCTTTCACTATCTATTTAATGTTGTTTTTCTGTGTTCATTGCTTCTATCTATGCTTATTTTTACATGCTTGTGGCTTGATCACCCATTTGTATGTATAGTTAGGATTTTTAGCATTGGAAAGTGCTTTAAAGCCTTAGAACTTGGTAGAGCAAGCTAGAAAACTGTATGTCTAGGAATGGAGTGCAACGATCTAGTCCATATTATGCTATAGACTTAATGCAACTCTTTTAGGCTGAGTTTGTTGAGGGATCAAGGACAAGGTTTAACGAGAGTTAGGCCCATTCACTATAGGGATCTTGGTTTGGGTAATTTCTCAGCATAAGAACACTAGGATAACATTAAATAGAGAAAAATACATAACAACATCAAGGAAAATTCAGTAGAACAACCAAATGCTTTTTTACTTGACTATTTTTACTTCTCAAACTTTGGATATTTAGTTTGTATTTAATTAGATTTTAGAACAAAAACCCAACTTGATATTTATTTAGCTTTCAGTTATACAAATGTTTGCACACTGAATGTACAGTTTCTGAGTGAAACAAATTCCCTGTGAACTCGACACTCGGTTTTACCGTTTTAATATACTACTTGTGCGATCGATACACTTGCTGACCACTCAAACAGATACGAGAGGTGTTGGATGAGAAGAAACTAAAGTTAGAGAAAATCCATACAAACTTTAATTGGTCTTATATGATGACCAAGACAATAACAACCAAGAAGGTTGAAGACTGCTGTCAAGGTGTTGGTATAGTGGTGCACACCATTTATGTCGGAAGGGAGAGATTTATTGGAAATTCCTTCATAATTAAGGTTGGTTCAAGTTCAAGTAAACATGTAAATTCAAATACATGGAAAATTGAAGAACACATTCCAAGACATGCATAGGAAGTTGTGGAGCACTTTCTAAGGTCTTGGAATTGGTTCCTTTGACCTTGAGATTTACACACTCCACTTAGGAAATTGAATATTAGAGTTACAAGGAGCTTTGTGAATGTAACTCATTCATAGCATCCACCACTCACTCTTGAAGGAAGCCACATCTCTCTCCTATAAATAGGTAGACTTATGATGAGTTGGAGCATCTAATCTCATCCCATCCAAAGAGAAGCAAAACAAGAGTGAGAGTGAGAAAAATAGTTCTTGTATTCTTCTCTGAGAGAAAGAGAGTTCTAGTTTCCACCACACTTGGTGAGAGTTAAGAGGAATTGTAAAGCATCCTTGTTAGGTGAGTTTGAGAGACATTCTCTTGTATTAAGAGAGTCATTGTAATCCTACTTTTAAATAGTGAAGATATTTTCTGGCTTAATCTCGTGCTTTTTAGCTTTCACATTGAAAGGGTTTTCCACGTTAAAAATCCTTGATGTCATTTTTCTAGTCTTTATTCTTGTTTTTCCATTTGCGCTAAGTGCCTATTTTGAGTCGACAGAGATGGAAATAGTTCTGGTGTTTCTCAACACAAACAAAACAAAATGATTCACTTCGCATTCCTCAAATTCATTCATTAATAGCATCCAAATTGAATATGCATTAGTTTGAGTACAAACAAAATCCCTATGAAAATTATATTCGGTTTTACAGTTTTAAAATACTACTTGTACAAATTGGTCAACTTGCCAATGAGTTAACATAAACCAAAGATAACCTTCAATCAAAACCATTTTGTCTATATTAGGATTTTAATTTTCTTTTCCATTTCTTTATAATATTATTAAACGCCCAAGTATCTATAAAATAATTGTAAGACAATAGAACATTTTAATTTTCATGGCAAGTAATTAGATTTCACAATATCAATTAAACCTAAAATGAGAATGTACGATAAATGAAAAAAAAAATTAAAAGGACTACAACTAACTCTCCTGCTAAATTAGCTTTTGTCTACGATGTATCCTGAATACAGAACAAAATTACTAATTACTTAGTTCCCCTCCTTAACTTTGGTTAATAAGTAGCTGAGACCAATTGTTAGAGCCGATGTAGAGGTCAAAGATGCTTGTAGTATGCGGACACCCTGCACAAACACGTAATTCTAGTAAGTCTATAATCTTAATTTTGGCAAATCGAGCTAAGGTTATACAAGCTTCAAACAGAATTCTTGAACTCCTTTCGCACAAGCCTTGCAATGGATTCCAAAGATTTCGTTAAGAAGCTAAACAGAACATCCACAAAGTCCTTCTCTGCCTCCACAAAGAGAACTTCGTTTCTTTATTTGATTACCACTAGTTTCAAGGTGACCTGCTGCTCAGTGTTAACATCAGCCATGGTAGCAGGCCATAGTCACGTTTCCAAGAGAGTACAAATTATTTTGTTGAAGAGTTGAAACTTGAAAATAACTTTCTTTTGTTTCCAGGAGTTTTTCTAGGCACTTCAAATATTTATATTGAAAATACAAAGTCATTTTCACTCTATTTTTAATGAATCGTTTTGTCTGTAAATGTGCATTTTGAACAGAGATTCAAGGATAGGAAACGAACGAAGAAAATCATATCATTTTATTGCCACTAAAAATCTTTTATTGGAGTGTTTCAACTGTAGTATCCATTGGCTTTTCGCTTCCGAATTAATCTTGAAAATCATGTGCCATTTTTTATAAAGTCACTTTGTGTAATGAAACGATTTGATTGGGAATGTGAATGAAAGTAGTTTCAAGGAATGTGCAATTTAAGTTTAAAATTTGGCATTCAAATTTCAAAAAAATTGAAACTTACCAGTGTATGTTTGAATTAACTCAAATAAAGGAATTCAATAATCGATAGCAGAAGGAACCTAGCTTACCTTTTTAAAACCGAAATCTTATAACTATTTCAACGAGAAATTCCAATTCTAAGTTTTATGATTTTCTTTTTCATGCAAAGCAAGTTAGTTAAGAGACATCCACTTGTTATTTGAGAAAAAGAAGATTACTACTAGGAGGGATTGTTAATCACGCTTGCTTAGACAGAACCACAGAAAATTTTGGGCAAAGTAAGCCGAACCACCGCCCAAAGGTGCATTCAGAATATTTTACACGTCGAAACACAACAAAATATATGATAAAATATTGTCCAACAAATAATCTCAAGTATCACAATAGAATTTCCATGGCTCTAATAAATGTAAATACGAATTCTGCATCACCGCTGACCCTAACCTTAAACAAGATGTAAAATAATAATTGGTCAAATCTTATCCTTCATGCTTTTTGTGATTTGTTTGAGACCATTTGTCAAAGCAGATGCTGAGGCCAAGGAAGCTTTTAGAATGGCCCTTTCCTCCAAGTCAGAGAGGGGTACTTGTGAATTGTGACCTATTTAGATATGAAACAGCAGAAAGGGATGACATTGGAGTCACAACCAAGTCATCTGCCACCATGAACATGATGGTCCTTTGGCAAATCCTTCATGACTCACACACAAATAATGATAAACAATCGAGGATATGCAGGTGAAGTACCAAGACCCACACACAACTTGTTGTCAACGTTATTGTAGGTCTCACAACCATATGCAGGAAAGCGCACCGCGCGAATTGGTAATATCTGGTTGTGGATGCTGAATTGCAGGGCACACAGAAGATTAACTAGTTGGTCTTTGAGTCCCTGTCACCTTAAATATCTGTCCGGATTCATTTCACAAATGCTCTTATATAATTTACCTATGCCGCTCAAAGAAGAGGATCCTTTGAGCATGTGCAAGACTCCTCTCAAAGGGAAAGTTAGAAAACTAAAAATGGAGTCTGCAAAATCTTGCTATCTGATTTTCTAAGCAGTACTTTCACAACCATCTTTTTAGCTTCATCGGAAGATTCCTCCGCTATCTCGGGCCAGGATCGGTTTATTCGGTTGAAATTAACAACACATGGTTTTTAACTAGGATTTAAGGTTTTTATGTAAAAATTAAATTAATTTAGGTAGATTTTTCTTTTAATATTAAGTTGTTTTTACATGATCGGGTTAATGTCACACGTATATGTTTTGTTTTCAGGAAACTTTCAACCCATTTATGTGGCATGACCCGTAAGGTGAAGAAACCACGTTTATTATTGTTATTATTACTGGGGGACGAGATTTTCTAAATTTTTGAAATAATAAAAAAAATTAAATATAGTTAGTAAAAAAAGTGACAAAATACAAAAATAAAGACTAACAATATAGAACTAGTGGAATGTTATTGTAGATTAGAATTTTTTTTTAAAGTTTAAGAAGTGGATTAAGGATAAAATGTCCAATGAAATATGAACATCAAATGAGAGTGTTTCCTTTATTATTATTAGGTTACAGAGACACTTCCGGCCTCTTTACATGCTTTAATTAAAAAGAAAAAAAAAACAATAGAAGTTAAGAAAAACTAACAATAGACGAGTAGCACATAGCTATCAGGAATGAGTAGTAGCCAAAAAAGTATATTTCTTTTATTATTATTATTATTATTATTATTATTATTATTATTATTATTATTATTATTATTATTATTATTATTCACTGAATTTTATTATGCATTGTTAATAGACTTGGATTGGTCAATCAGATTTAACTTAGTTGATTAAATAAAATGTGTAAATTATTATAAACTACTAACTAACATTATCTTCAATTCTTACAAATAAAAAATAGACTTGATTTGAACCACTTTGTTTGACCAATTGATCTAGGAAATGGACACTTAATTGGTTTTAGTCACTAAATGGAGCCACATGCAACAAATCCAATACAATCCCTTTGACTGGACAGGTTTATTGAGATACATAAAAGTAGGAGTGAGTTGCTAGGTGCACCCAGCAATATTGCTGGTGCACCCAACAATTTATTGAAATTACCATTTTGCCCTTTAAAATAAAATTATAAAAAGTGCGAATGTAATTTCCGGAAGACACTGTTTCAAACAGCTTCTTCTTCTCTCCCGGAACCTGCTTCTTCTTCTCTCCCGGAACCTGCTTCTTCTTCTCTTCTCCGTGAAGCTTCTTTTCCGCGAGGCGCGCCAAGGCTTTCTTCTTCTTCTCCGCGAACAGGTTAGTTCCCCTTCCCCTTACCCTTTGCTTGTAATGTGCAGCACTATTAGCATAGCAATGGAACCTTAGGATAGTAACCTTAGGGTAGAAGACGAGAGGGGAGAAGACGAGAGTACGCCGGAAAAAATGGCGGAAAAGGCTGACGGTGGAGTCTTCCGGAAGACCCGTTAGGGGTTCTTCCGGAAGTTCCGGAAGAACATTTTCTGGAAAGTTTCCGGAAGAAGTGTTCTTCCGGAAGTAACCAAACGTCTTCCGGAAGACTCCCGGAAAACCTTTTCCGGAAACTTTCCGGAAGAAGTGGTTCTTCCGGAAGAATTCCGGAAGACACGCTCTTCCGGAAGAACTTTCAAATTTCCGGAAGAACTTTCCGGAAGAAGTGGTTCTTCCGGAATTGTTCCGGAAGATCCACTTCTTCCGGAAAGTGGTTTTTTTGTTTTTTTTTTCACTTTTTTTTTAAATTTTTTTAAACAGAAATTGTTTTGTTTTTTTTTAAATGAATTATTGTATTTATTTTGGTTATTTTGTTTTTTAGATTTTATGAAAAATGAGGTTTGGGTTTTTGATGTCATGTTTTTTTTATAATTTAAATTGTGTATTTTTACTAAATATTAATTTGTAAAAATTTAAGTTGTGTATTTTTACTAAATATTAATTTGTTTTTTTTATAATTTAAGTTGTGTTTTTTTAATAAATGAAGTTGTTTAATTTTTTTTTTTTAAAATTAGGTTGTGTATGTTTTAAAATAATTTGATTTAAGTTAGTCTAATTTGTTTATAAATAAAGTTGTTTTTTTATAAAGAAAATTGTGTATATTTTGACCGAAAAAAATACGTGTTCGACATGATTTACAGATCATGGCCAGAACACGAGGTTTAGGTCGTGCCATATGTAGAGTTGTAGGCAGAGATAGACCTGCTGACGAGGATGCTGCGGATGTTCCCGAGATGCGTAGGCCTACTGTCTCAGCCCGTAGGCTACGCGTTCATCAGATGACTACGGAGGGACGTGATATGGCTGAGGGCATCGCTGACATGATTGACGATGTCCCTGAGCAGCCTACGGAGGCACCTGAGATGCGTGCGGACGCACAGGGTGCTGATAGTGGTGATGGGTCAGATGGTGATGATGCTGCTGAGGGATTCCCTGGTAGTCCACGTGACCCGTCAGTGCTCACATCATTTGCCGAGCATGTTGCACATGCCGTTTGGAGTGGACAGGTATTTTAATTTGTTAATTATTTGTCATTGTTGATTTATTTGTTTATGATTAATTTTTTTTAATAATTGTATAATTTGTACTTCAAATCAGGAACGTTCTAATTTGAAGTTAGTGTCACATGGGAGGAAGGTGACACTGATTGGGAGGCCAGTGCCTGAGATTGAAGGCCTGGTGGCTGCCACAAGATTAAGTTCACTGATAGATTGTTCAGTTATTACTGGCGATCCTGGACTTATATCCGCATTTGTGAAGAGGTGGCACAGTGAGACTAACACCTTCCACCTTCCTGTAGGAGAGCTGACGATCACATTGGATGATTTGTCGTCCATCCTACATTTGCCCATCACTGGCGCCTTGCACAGTTTCCACGCTCTTTCTACGGAGGAGGCCAGATTCTTGCTAACGGAGTTGCTGGAAGTGTCTGCCGAGGAGGTCAGAGCCGAGACAACACTCACACGTGGAGCATATGTACGATTAGGATGGGTTCGTGTCATTTATGAGACCAGATGTCAGGCCCGGCGGTGGATTGTCGCAGCTCGCGCTTATCTGTTGCACCTTGTCGGTTGCACTCTTTTTGCTAATAAGAGTGCAACATACGTGCATGTGGTCCACCTTGACGCTTTTCGGGACCTCGCTCATTGTGGTGGTTACGCTTGGGGGGTTGCCGCGCTGGTTCATATGTATGACCAGTTAGATGAAGCTTGTAGGACCACCACCCGACAGCTTGCGGGGTACTTGACGCTACTTCAGGTAAATTTTGTGTTTACTAATATGTTAGGTTTGATTATGATTTAAACATGTTTTTATGTTATGTTAACCTCAATTATTGTGTAGTGCTGGATCTATGAGCACTTCCCTAGTGTGCACCAGTGCGTGACTGACGATACATACCAGGAGACGTCCCCACGTGCTTCCCGGTGGTTGACGTCGAAGGCGCACATGAAGGGAATCACAGGAGCACCCTACAGGGCACGTTGTGATGGTTTGACCGTCACAGATGTGTCCTGGTTGCCGTACACGGAGCATCGGGGGGTTAGGGCGTTTCAGGAGATTTCATCTTTCCAGGGTCAGCTCAGATGGGTCCTATGGTCGTCACGGTTCGACCGGAGAGGGTGGTACACCAGTTCGGTTACATCCAGAGCATCCCTCCGCCGCCTGTTAGTGCACGATTGTCACACGATCAGATAGATGACAGGTGGATGCAGTTTGCAGATCACTTACTACCTGCGGGTCAGCTTTGTCTAGTGCCTGGGCAGGTATCTGCGGATTACATGGAGTGGTTTTTCCGCATATCTCACCCATTCATGACACCGACCCAGGCAGGTGACCAGCATAGGGATGCACCAGCTGTAGACCCTGAGGACTACATACAGCCGCCCAGCCCCCATGTTCCAGTGGCATTTGACCCCCCTCCATATGTGCGGGATATGTTCCAGTCGCCCAGCCCAGCCGTGACGACCATAGGACCCATCTGGTAAGATTATTTGCGCGTTTAATGTTTTATGAGTTGTTGTTTATTTTAAATTTCATAATAAATGTTTTTAATGACTTTGACAGGATGATTACGAGGGATATGAGGCGATTGCACAGAAGTTGGAGTGTGTGCTCAACCTTAGGATAGTCACTGCAGGCACAGAGTTATATGACATTATGCAGGACTGTCTGACGATCGCGAGAGGGGGACCCAGTGCTGATGGGACGGTCAGGGCTCGTCAGAGACGCCGCACGGACCATTGATCATTGTATTTATTTTTTGTGTTGTAGTTGACATGAATATTTGTAATTATTACAGTTTTTGTTTAATATAGTTGACGTGTTTTGCACAGTTTATTATTTTATAATATAGATTATTATTCCGATTGTTTGTGGTCCTTAAGCGAAGTTTACGGTTGTTTTAAATTTATTTTTAAAAAAAGGGAACCTAGAATCATGAGTTTTGTTTGTAAGAATTTCATAAAAAATAAAAGTTTTTAAAATCATTAATAATTCATAATTCATAATTTACACCATTAATATATAAGGTCGTACCAAAAACTAAATATTTTAAAAAAATTACATGACAACGAAATCGCCATATAAGATACTACAAGAATGACTTTAAAAAAAATCCATGTTCAAGTACGCATGTTTGGGATTTTTTTGCGTGGGTGTGCCAGTGCCGTGAGACAATGGAGGGTGGCCATTTCTCATGTTTGGACGTCAAAGAACCTAAAAGAAATAGTCTCGTTCCCCGGTTTCGTCAACTAACACGTCAAAACAAAGCCTGAAAATCCAAAAAAAATAGGAAATGAACCCTTTTTCCATGTTCAAGTACCCATGTTTGGGATTTTTTTGCGTGGGTGTGCCAGTGCCGTGAGACAATGGAGGGTGGCCATTTCTCATGTTTGGACGTCAAAGAACCCAAAAAAAATAGTCCCGTTCCCCGGTTCCGTCAACTAACACGTCAAAACAAAGCCTGAAAATCCAAAAAAATAGGAAATGGACCTTTTTTCCATGTTCAAGTACCCATGTTTGGGATTTTTTTGCGTGGGTGTGCCAGTGCCGTGAGACAATGGAGGGAGGCCATTTCTCATCTTTGGGCGTCAAAGAACCCAAAAAAAATAGTCCCGTTCCCCGGTTCCGTCAACTAACACGTCAAAACAAAGCCTGAAAATCCAAAAAAATAGGAAATGGACCCTTTTTCCATGTTCAAGTACTCATGTTTGGGATTTTTTTTGCGTGGGTGTGCCAGTGCTGTGAGACAATGGAGGGCGGCCATTTCTCATGTTTGGACGTCAAAGAACCCAAAAAAAATAGTCTCGTTCCCCGGTTCCGTCAACTAACATGTCAAAACAAAACCTGAAAATCCAAAAGAATAGGAAATGGACCCTTTTAACAATTAATTTTTTGGACTACTGAAACAACACATTCAACTTTATTATGGAAATTAAACACGCCGTAAACAGATAAAGGTTACATCAATGAAAAAACAAAAAATTAAACATCACATTCAGTTGTTTAGCGACGTCCCACTGACCTCGTCTTCAACATATTTAGTAAAGACAGCTAAAATTTCTATTGGTCCATATTTTTTCCAGTAGTTAGATTGTACTAACACCTTTAGCAGTTCTTCGTTGGTGATCAGCTCATTTATTTCATATTTTATAACCGTATCTAAATACTCAAACCGAGCTGGTTGGCAAAAAAACAATCGTCTTACCGTTTGTGATTCGTGAATTCCAAGAGGGGGAATCCTTTTAGGTGCAACTTGCTTGATTAAATTCTTCAGTTCATAGATGGTACATGTTGAAGGAATTTGAAATTTCTTAGGATTTTTTCCTGTGAACGCGCATCCAACAAATTTGTTCTGCGGTGGCATGTTCCATTTCCCGTTGTAATACAGGATCGTGTCATGAATACGAGGCATAGTGCGTTCAAGTAAGTTTATTATTCCATCTGGTGTTCTTCCAACGGTGCATAATAACTCAATCGGACCAACACAAGAAAATTGATCATTACACATTAACATTGTGTTGACATCGTCATCATTTATCAATTTGATACACTCAAAGCGAATTTGATTACTTGTATCGGTGAATGGCTTCCGGTAGTGAATTTCATCCAAAAATTGTTTGTCGGATAGCTGAAGGGTATTGTGTATTCTGGTTTTTAGGCTTGCAAAATCACACCTATTTGGTACTCGAATGGGCACCAGAGTTGAAGTTTGGAAGTAAACCCCAGTATCATTGTGAATAATCGATCCATTTGGATAAATGAAAGCCAACCTTGAGTTGACAATCGTCTGACTGCTAGTTTCTCCTAAAAATGCCATAGTTTGTGTATCAGTTGGGAGATTATTTGAAAGCAAGATAATGTGTGATTTAGTAGGCCATATATATAGATGGTTGTGACCAAGCCATTGTTTAACTTTGTTTACAAAAAAATAGGCACGCGTAAATGTGTAGTCAAGTCAGCCAATGTGTTGTCGCCAATGTGTAGTCAAGTCAGCCAATGTGTTGTCGAGCGACTGCTAGTTTCAGAATGTGTACTGAAGTCAGCCAATGTGTTGTCGCGCTCAAACTGTAATACGCATGCATGCCATTATGTGTTGTCAATTATGACAATGATGTATGTTGCACGCGTAAATGATTTTTGTTGGACCAACAATTTCCTTGCTTAACCAAACGAGTACTTGATAATATTAATTGGTTAGTAACGGGTTACAACAAATTATATCGCATAATGAATACAATTACATAAACAATGCATGTTTAGTCTTCATTTAGGTCTACATAGTGTGTTTTGAATGACATCAAGCTTGTGTATTGTTGCATTCTACTAATATATGGAATTGCCCACTGCTTTGCCTGAGAATAACAATTGCTTGACCACAACAGCGCTGGAGGCGGCAAGGGACAATGGTCTTTCAAATAAACCTGTTGTACATGAACAAACATTATATCATGCGCTGACCGTGCCAAACGAACCAGCGAAGTCATTGCATAATTGTTATACTAACTATATTCAATGTACCTGAACAAAATGATTTCCAAACACGTGACCGACACATATGATGCGGTGGCCAGAAGAGTCAGGTGGTGGTTGACTTCTAAGAGGGAAAAATGTCATGCTTTGTTGTTGGGACAACGATACAAGGATTACGTTATACCGTGAAGCAATCACATATCCCATGTCTGTTATATCCATCCACTTGTCCACACTAACCTGAATGAACCAAACATACACATGTAAGTAATTTAAACATTGTTATTAAAAAAATTAACCTAAAAACATACCTTTGAAAAGCCATCAACAAGTAGGGACAACTTTAATTGTTCAAATCTCTCTGTGCCATCGAAGAGGTTCATGTACTCATGTAACCACCTGCCAAGTTCTTTAATCAATTCATTACGCACTAACGGCCACGAATCTTCCCCCATACCTAATAAAGCGGCAATGGACCGATATCCACAGTTACCGTCCGCTTTCACATCCACAAAGTCACGAATGAAACCTTGAAAGAATGACGCAAATTGATCCAACATCGGGATGATCCTTGTTGGCTGACGCGGTTGAGAACATGATGCACTTCGTTTCACTGGAGAGTTGCTGCTTTGAACAGAATGAAAAGCATCAACATACTCCCAGTAAGACGGATCACGCTTTGTGGATGTTTGACTTCTTTTCATCGATTTCTTCGGTGCACCTTTAGTGTTCACCTTTGACGGAGGAGGGCACATAGAGTTATGATCAGGGTATGCAATTTCTCAAAGTTTACTCTTCAGAGTTACTTTGCCAGCCACATCAAGTTCATCAAACCTTTTAGATATGACCTCTATCTCTTCCTTGATGGTGACTTCCGTCTCACATAACCATTGGTCTGAAAAGCAAAGTCTCCTCCAAAAAATATGGACTGACTCCAATGGGATGCTGCCAGCAGTATACCTAGAAAGCTCACATGCACAAGGAAGGTCGTGCGTGCTTCTCATCACACAACCACAAGAAGAGAGATTGTTGCCGAGATAACGTAGACGGTCAATCTCAGAAACAATCTGATTTAAAGCATCCCTCGAAACCATCCCAAGAAGCCTCTTGTATAAGGTTTTTATATATACATGGCCAACCACATGCGTACTGGTTTCAAAGGATGCTTTAATTTCGACGTGTTGCAGCGTGATCATGTTGTTCATGGCATCCCAAACACTACATAGGTCTCCAACGCTATTTTGTAGTACTCTTTTGAGAGCCCAATGAGCTGATTCAACCCTATATTTAAAATACACAACAAACATGAAAATATACAACAATTAAATACCATTTAATACTAATCGTTACTAACAAATAAAATCAGCTCTTAATACCTGTTTGTTGTTGTGTTGCCTAGGTGCATGACCTTATTCGTCCGTGCTGTAATAAATTTTTCCTTGTGGGGGATAATCCATGTGTCGTTAACATAGTCAATGAACATCGGCCAAGGCGAACAAGCAACTTGAAACTTCTGATGTGACTCATGGAACTCGTGTTCGGACGAGCAATCAACCAAAGTACCCCAGCTATCCATTACATAGTCCCACACATTTTTTTCCCCGATTAAATATTTGCACTTCGCCTTCACATTCTTATCGATATGAAACCTGCACAACAAATTAGTAGACTCGGGAAACACAGTTTTCACTGCATTCATCAGTGCTAGGTCTCTGTCAGTGACAATAACAAGAGGGAGGCGATTGTGTCTTAAAAATAGGCCTTGAAATCGTTCCAAAGCCCATACAATATTATTAACACACTCAGCCTCCAGATATGCAAACCCAGCAGAGAATGTCATCGTCGTTGGTGTCACTCCAACAAAGTCAAGTAGTGGGAGTCTGTACTTGTTTGTTTTGTAGGTACTGTCTATAAAAAACACCAGATGACATGCATTGCATAACTTTACTGCATCTGGGTGACACCAAAACAGATCACGCACCACAACTTCATCCTTCAATCTAAGCCAATGAATGTATTGATCACGTTCGAGAAGCTTCATTAGATGCTGCATTTCGGTATCAGCTCCTCTTATTGAAGAACGATATGCACTTCTTGCATTGTAAATTTGCTTTATCGTGGTGCAACTGTCGGCATTGTGTTCCTTCAACATTAGCAAGATGTTTTTCGGTTTCACCATCGACTTTGTCATATCAGCAATAATTTTCTTTTCTTCCTTAGTCAATCGCCCGACGTATGGATGTCCAACTAAGGACTTCGCCAATTCATGATTGTGAATCCCACAAATCAACTTCACCATCCAACCTTCCCCTCCATGCACTGGTTTCCCATGAAGCCTGAAGGGACAACCACATTTCCTACTCCCGGTGTCTTTTCTAACGAATTCTTTATTTCTACACTTGTACGTACCACTCCTTTCACACCCAATTAAGACAAATGAACTTCTTCCTCTGCTACTGGTCTCTGTGTCAGACCTCATAATCACTGCAACAAATCCATTTTCATGGGCAACTGTTCGAGCCCATTGCAAAACATCATCTCGAGTAGCGAATACCTACAACGCAACCCTAACATTTTAATTTTCATACAAACCATTAATTCAACCAAATGACTCAAATTATCTATGATTACCTGAGACGTATTAAAAGCATTTGAACAATCCACATGTGGTTCATTCACCCCACATTCTTCTTGATTATCATAATCATAATCCATATGAACTTCTTGTGACATCGCAAAGTCATACCTCCATTGATCTTTGTCCATCTTAAGGACATATGCATCATACACAAGTACATTCAAATTATCATATAACTACATCCAAAAATTTACTACACCTTAAATAACAAAAACATTAACAGCACATATGCATCATACACAATGTATATTCAAATTATCATAAAACCACATCCATAAATTGACTACTTATTAACTAACAAACATAGTAAAAACTAATACAAATATATTCTAAATTTATAACTATATTATTTACTTAAACTAAACTTATCACTATAATAAACAACTAATAAAACATTTTTGTACCATTATACATTTAAGTTACCTAAATCATTTAATATTATACCATTATACCTAATTAATCCATTATTAACTAACAGAAATATATATATATATATATAAAAATTATCAAACAGAAATAAAAAAAATGCTAATAATTTTCCGGAAGTTACTAAGACCCATTCCGGAAGAAGGTCTTCCGGAAGTGTTTTCCGGAAGCACTTCTTCCGGAATAGGCCTTAGTAACTTCCGGAAGAAGGTCTTCTGGAAGTGGTCATTCCGGACCTTCCTCCTACTGTGCCTAAAATTTCTTCCGGATATAGTTTTTACTGCTTTTCTTCTCTAAAAACTAGCCGGAAAACGAAAAAAATACTCATAAATGTGTACCTCCGACGAAATAGGAAGAACAACCACTAACAAAACTTCAAATACGGAACACGGGACCACCAAATCTTCAAATACTTCACGGGACCACCAATGGAAACTGCAAAAGGGACCACCACCGGAACAACAACAAGCAACCAAAACCAAAACGGAAGAAATAAAGCAGAGAAGAAAGCGCAGTAAAAAGAAGCGTGAACGCGTTAATTTAAAGAAAATTACACAAGGGCAAAATCGTCATTACATACGCATTAAATATTATTTTATTTTTACTTATTATTATAAAATGAAAATTCTTTTTTCTTCATTTTGTTATAAAATAATAAAATTTTATTATACTAATAAATAATTTTGTAATAGAAATTAAATGTTATCATAATAAATAATTTATATTTTTAATAAAATTTACGAATTAATTAATTTTTATGGTTTAAATTATACTAAATTGTCACACAAATTAATATTTGACATGCGCGTAAAAAACAAATTATAAATATTAGTCATAATTACGTTCACTAATTATTTTATAATAATATTAATTATTTTATAATTTAGTTTATCCATTAAAAGTAAATTATTACAAAATAAAATATTTTTTTCAAAAAAACTAACCTCCGGAAGAACCTTCTTCCGGAAGTTTCCGGAAGAACCTTCTTCCGGAAACATTCCGGATGACGTTCTTCCGGAAGTAGTTTCTGGGTACTTCCGGAAATCACAAATTCTTCTTCCGGAAGAAGGTTCTTCCAGAAAGAGATTTTCCGGAAAGTTTCCGGAAAAAATCTTCTTCCGGAAGAAGAATTGCTGAAGGACAGTTTCGCCACTTCACTGTTTGCTGGGTGCCCCAGCAATAATGCTGAGTGCACGTAGCAACTCCCAAAGTAGGAATGTACACTGTGAGTCTTTTCAATAGAATACTTTCAAAATTGAAGCAAGTTAACTAAATAGGTATAGTGTTACCAATTGGAGAAAACACACGTCTCTTCATTCACGATGGTTAAGGAACCCACCATAAAATTAAGAAGGCAACACCATAAAGAAAACAGGAAAAGAAATCAAAAATTGGTTCCACTCGTTATGCCTACATCACAACAATTTATCTGTTTAATGAAATTTGACCCCTCATGCCAACATCCACAACAACAATTTTACATAACATGATTCAAACCCTCATTCTTACACCCACAACGCAATTTGTTTAATGTAATTTGTGTCATCATCCTTACATCTACAACCCCATCAGTTTTCTAGACAAATTGTAAATTCTCCCTTCACACGATCTCCTCTCACTTATCTCAAGAACCTCTTATAGACAATTAACATCGATGAAAATTCAATGTTGCTACCCAGGAGTCCACAAGAAATAAAGGAGATGAAGTTGATAAACAAAAATAGGATAAATCACAACTAAAAAACATGTTTTCACAATGGTTTTCTAACCCATTCAAAGACAATTTTGAATTGTTTTTGAAATCAACGTTGTGAAAAGTTTTAACTTTTTACGGTGATTCCACAAAAATTATCTTAAAAAATTATCATAGATGATCAAATAATCATTTTAGAATGATTTTTTTTAAATAAAAAATTTAATAAAATAATAAAGATAATTTTTTTAATAAAATAATACATATATGTACGTACCTATAAATTCAAAAATAATAATAAATCCCTAATGTTGACCTCCGAATTAATTCTTACAAAAAAAGTTAAAGCATTAGATTCGATAGTCAATACCATTTTTTTTTCTTCTTTTAAAAATTGAAGGACGTACACCAAAAGAATCAAGATCTATTTTTTTTTATGATTTGTCTCTATGAAATACACCCATACAATAAAATTAAACATGTAGCTATAAAGATAATGTATGGCCCTAGTATTAAATTTCAGACCTCTGTGCAGGAAAGGAAAGGGAATTTTCATAGGTATACAGAAAATAACAACGAGAATGTTCAGACATGTGCATATGCAGTATTTTTTACCTCTTTTATCTTTTAAAATTAAAAATACAACTTAATTGTAGTTCTGTTTGGATATTTTTTGACATTGTTCTTCAATTAAAATTAAAATAAATTTTTACTTATTATATATACACATAATAAAGTTTTACATTAAAAGTTCAGACAAAATTTTCAATTCTAATTAGCAAATTATACATACAGAAAAAATACTTCAAAATTTACACAATTCTTTTTTCATTTTTTTTTCTCTCATGTTAGTGTTTGTTTTAAGCTTATGATCTTCCAGCAAGAACATGTTAACTGATTTCAATAAGTTTCACATTTAAGCTTATGAACAAATTCTGATTTGATAAGAGCTTATTGAATAAGAAGTTAATTAATTGTTTACCCAAATGAACTCTCGAGAGACTTTGAAACATTCTGGCATTTGATACACAGAGGTCCTATGTCAAGAAAAGAAATGGAACTTCTCATGTTGATTTTAGGATCTATAATTTGGATCTCTGGCAGGTTACTCTTCTTCTGCGAGGTTGTTGATACTCATGGGACATAATTCTTTATGTATCTGCGGTAGAAATCTTTTGTGACCAACGGACATTGGTTACACTTCACACTTTGTTTGAAAATGTTGTTAACAGGACTTCTCTGAGAGGTGAGAGGTAAATATCCGCAATTCTTATGAACGTTCCCAAAAAGAACCTAACAGTGCTTAAATGCATTTATAACATTGCAGGCACATGTAACCAAATACAGAATTGCGGATATTTACCTCTCACCTCTCAGAGAAGTCCCGTTAACAACATTTTCAAACAAAGTGTGAAGTTTAACCAATGTCTGTTGGTCACAAAAGATTTCTACCCCAGATACATAAAGAATTATGTCCCATGAGCATCAATAACCTCGCAGAAGAAGACTAACCTGCCAGAGATCCAAATTATAGATCCTAAAATCAACATGAGAAGTTCCTTTTCTTTTCTTGACATAGGATCTCTCTGTGTGTGTGTATATATATATATATATATATATATATATATATATATATATATATATATATATATATATATATATATATATATATATATATATATATATATATATATATATATATATATATATATATATATATATATATATATATATTAGAATTAATATCCATGCATAGCACTGAGACACTATGCTAGTAGAAGAATAATAATATAGAGTTAATATTTCATTATACTCCTGATAAAAAAAAAATCATTATTCATGCTCTATATATCAAGCTCAAAGAGGAGAGTGATTACATATCTCGCAATTCAAGAGCTAGACTGAGGTGATCTTCCAATGATGATTTCCTGTGCTCTGTATCAGTAGGGTATACCTGCAATGTCTTAAATACATAAGTCAGTACGTGAATTAGAATCGTGGATTAGGGAAAAGAAGAAAACATACTTTTAGATGATTAAAATTTGAGCTTTTTACAACCTTGTTTCTTCCAGTGGTGATCAGCAAAATTTATATTCCTCTGATGCTTGATACAAGTTTAGTATAGTCAACACTCATTCTGTATTGGACTTGTGTGAAAATTTGAACCCTTGCAAGTGCCCTATTTTCTTCATACGGAGAAGTAATGTGTCAACTATGCAGTACTTTATTGTTAGTAGTCTTGAAGCTGTTAATTTTTTTTTATCAAGAGATATATTATCACACTACATCATCTTGCCACTTAGAGCAATTGTTAACTTCATGAGGTGGGTCTACGCAAGTTCTTCACTCCATTAATGAAATGTGGACTTGTTAAGAGTTGTTACACCAAAACAAAAAGAGCATACAATTTGGACTTGTACCAAACTAGAGTTAAAATTAAAGGACAATAATATATGTCTTTTCTTGACATAGGTCCTTTTCTTTTCTTTTCTTGACCTAACCTGAGTTTACTGAAAGCTTCCCGCTGACAGTCCCACGCTTCATCAAACAAAATTTTTTGTGTTGAACGAGTTCAGTATTCTTCGAAGAATTTGAAGACATGGCTCAGATAAGAAAATCTGAGAATGTTTCATTGAGTTAGAACTTAGAAGCTATAAGCTGTCTTTGTTGATTTTCCACGGCCGAAGTTATCTTCATAATCAAAGTTCTAGACAACCAAGGATGGGTCATGGGTAATTGATTATAGTGGACTATTATTCTTGTGCATACAGTTTGAAGGTCAAATTAACGTTTTCATTTCTCATTGATAATCCAAAGGTATAATTACCTATCTATTTGTTATTCGTAACTTTTAAATTTAATCAAACTCTTCCCCCGCTGTAGTGTGCTTGAAGAAAAAAAAAAATCTTTGACACATTTGGTTGCAAGCAAAATACTTTATAGTGCAGGGTAAATGATTTAGAAATTTATAGTTAATCATTAGAAAAATAATAAAAGTATAGAATTAGACAAGGAAAAGCATAAACTACTGAAAAGTAAAAACCTTTCCCACATGCCGTCAAATTCTTTTGCAGAAACCAAAGTCATTATGTAATTTTAGATTTAAACAAAAAGAGTAAAAGAAATCAAATCAATACTCTCATTTCTAGCCACTCTTAAACCCTAAACCAACAAATGACATGCCAGTATCACATCCACAAACACAAATTCTATGCAAGTTATCTGCTAGAAACACGTCATCAAGAGGCACCGGAATGGGTCCACCGTTATAGCTCACACTCCTCATTTCTAAGATCCTGAAAATTCTAGAATAGCGAAAATCACAATTTGTAAAAAAACAAAACAAAAAAGACACATTTAATTTGCATTTTAGCAAAGAAGAGAATGGGGTTATCCCACAATGCCGGAATGAATGTCGTCAATTTTAGATGCGAGCTCTACTCCCTCTAGCCCTCGCCCTCCTCTTCCCTTTCCACAACCTCCACCACTTGGGAGCTTTGTTCCCTTTCGTCCTCACTCTCGTGGTTGGGCTCGTCATCTCTATCGCCATCGCTCTTGATTTTGACCTTCCCATGGCCCTTCACCTCGCCCTTGCCCTCCTACTCCCCCTCGTCTTATATAAAAGACAAAAACAATATTTGACAACGACAACAGTTTTAATAAAATTGATGTCGAGTGTCTTATTTCAACATCAGTTTTTATTAAAATCATTTTTAGATAGACATTTCAAAGACGATTTTTAAATACCCGTCTTTGAAAAGTTGGAAATATTTACAAAAATATCATTGCATAGGATTTGACGTTGGTTTTATTAGAACCGTCTTTGAATATGTATCGTAAAAAAGCATTTTTGTAGTAGTGAATTAATGCACAGAAACAGAAGCTAAGTCGAATTAAGAGATGGTTTCATAGAATAAAAGTAAAATTAAAAATTACCAAAAAAATAAGAGGAAGAAAGCAAGCATCAAAAAGAGGATAATCAAATTTCATAAAGAAGAGTGTTGAAAATATGTCTTCAAAATTTGGTGCGAAAGGTGGTTTGTGAAGGCCTGAGAAGCTCAAATTTGCAATGGAAAAGCGTGAGAATACATAATAACGAATTTGCAATGGATTTGCTTGAGAAGAATAATTTTATGACAGAAATGCTTCTTAACATGTGTTACCTTTCTTATGTAAAATTTGGCTAAGTTATGAAACTCATGTTTCGATGAACTTTTCTTGAGAGAAACAAAAGAGTATATTTAAAAGTTGTGACACACTCTACCACGACATACCTATAATTAAGAGAAAAAGAATCATAATTTAATTAAATCAATTTTATTCAAATTAATTAATTCATCTGGGTAAAAAGATCACATTCGTCTCACTGTTACCAAATAAAACTTATTAAAAACATCTTCGGCTCAAAACAAGATACTTCGAGTTTACAAAAGAACTCAAGTTAAACATCGAAATAAAATAAAGTAAAATACATGTTTGGAACATCATGCAATTAAAATAGAAACTCATGTCCCAATATCACATCCTATCAGAGCATTGTATCCTATGGTCCTCTAACACAAGGTTCGAGATCATAATAGATCCTAACACAAACGACACATAGAGAGTGAGTTATCACATTTCTATATAAAATATAGATAAACAAAGACATAAGAAAAATGCATTATAAAAATATATATAACATTACTCAATACAATCCGCGTTACTTCACCACTTTAACATTTAAAATTCATTTTTCAATCACTAATCACATTACACATGAATCACACACTTGAGTCATGACGTAACAACACTCACAAATTTTATAATAAACAATTCATAGACGTTATGCAACAATTATACTAAGACTCAAACCTATATGTAATATGATACCATATTAGTGAAAAACCACAATAGGGTGCTTAGGAGTACATAACAAGACACCCCACACAATGAGTATGTTAGGTCACTCTCACTAAGCAAAATCATAAGGTGATCAGTTAGGGTCATTCTGTTTTGTGAGAATGCTCAAACCATATGGGATCAACATAGGCTTAGAGGAGCATTCAAACCAAGTGTATTTATCCCCAACACTTAAACTTTGAAGAATCTGTTAGGGCATCACCTTTCTGATTCAGGTCCAACCCCTAAAACAACTTTTGCACGCAAACACTACTCATGAATTAAACAATACCGATAATCTCACACTAATGACAATCTAAAATGATTGACTACATGGCCGACTCTTTTTCGAACATGGGATAATTCGAGAAAAGAGGTATAAGTTTCGAGACTTCAACACTCTATCAATCCTAGTCCACTCGTGACTCTCGATAATACATGATTTACCTAACTTCGAATCTAGGTATCTTCCCTCAAAATGATCTTCCTCACTTCGGTATACTTGACTCATAATTGTCACTTAGGTTCAAGGGGTTCTAACAGTTTCCTACCCGATACTAATTGGGTGCTAACTAGATAAGGAAAAGTAGACAACTTCTCACTTCCCTAAACTCGTTCAAGCTTAAGGTAATCTTGATACACCTATACTCATGCCACTATATAACTTTGCACTTAAGGTAGAGGGTTTGATTGTTGTTTACGATAACTAGGGCATTGGTCACATCAAGGGTTTCCTACTCAAGCTCCAACTACTAAGCTAGCTTTAATGATTGAAACTAGCTAAGCTCACAACAAGATTCTTAAGAATTCATCCTATCTCTTCTACCTCAAATTCAACTCCTAAGGTTCTCACAACGTATCAGACTAACAGTAACGCCTCCAAAACATGAAGGTGAACACCATGGCTACCCACTCTAGATCTTGCATAGGATAAATCCTTTCATGAGTCTCGAGCTATCAAGAAAACATAGGTCACTACTTGGCCTCCTACAAGCACTCCTCTAAACTTAAAACCTACTTAGGATATTTTACTACTCCAACAAGGACATACTCAGCCAAGGTAGCACTCAACTGGTTACGGTGACTAACTTACTTAAGATACTCCACATACTTAAATCTAACTTGAAACGCATTAAAACACTAATCAATGAAACCAGTACAAGAGCTAACTTAGGGTGGGAGATCATGTCCATGCATCCCATGAACACATAGGGGCATCGATCTTGTCAAGACATGACCAGGTATACGTAGAGGCCTCAACACGTACTGAGGTAGTCATCGGAGCATCCTCAAACTTTGTCTGGATTAAAGGTAAAGAGAACTAAAATCTACCTAACTAATCATACAACTATTACTCACTCTCAAACCCCTCTATGATCAGCAAAGCAACACCCTACTAACAACCTTACATTCTTTTAAGATTTCACATTAAGCCTCTTAACTACTGCTTGTAACTTTCCCAACTACTCTATATTCTTAAACAACTTTATACCATGCATACATCTCCCAAGAACTAAGGTTATAGGTTTCTATGGGTACTATACTTACAGGATTCTCAACTCACACTTAGGTGGTAAACTAAGCACATCCTCAAGGAACACAAGTATGACGCTCAAAGCTTAACTTCCATCTATGATTAACAAGGTCATGCATACTCAGGTGTTTTCTATCAAAAAACCTTAATGTGATTGGCAAGGGCAAAGTCTCTCTCTATTCGTAACAGAAGTAACAACATGACAAATAATCAAGCAGTTAAACAAGATATGATTGGAAGATGAGCAGCCTATAACAAGATTAACACTCAATTGATTAGGAGACAATAATTTTAAATCAAGTATGATCACTTATTCAGAATCAAAACAAATATTCCAATTGAATTCTAGAAACGAAAACATGACCACAATGCACACAAATATGGAGACGTCAATAATCGCTTAATTATGACAGAAGCATCAGTAATCAAACAGTTTGACATAGGTTCATAACACAAAGAATGAATTATACTCGGGCTTGCAAGTGTAATTGAGTTACTTGACTTTGACATGCAACACAAAGAAATGGATTGTATCGAAACCGAAAGGTACGATCGAAATAGTATTCCTTATGAAATATATCTTGATATAGGCCATCGAACTATAAGGCATTAGCATTGCTACAAACAAGGAATCACAAACATTCATGCAACAAGTGTAACATCCCAATTTTCGTAAACTAGATTAAAAAAGATTGTTATTTATAAATAAATAGAGTTTTAAAAAAAATGATGAGATTTTATAAATAAATAAATAAGGAGATATAATTATTAATTAAAATAATGATTTGAGAGAAAATAAAAAGGGTATTTTATTTATTTGTTTGATAGAGAATAAAATAAAGTTTATTTTTATAAAATAATAAATAATAAATAAATAAATAGAGTAAATAATAGGTCGTAAATGCCCCTAGCTATAAATAGCAACATGCTAGGTCAGTTTTCAGACTGACTCCTCAGTCTCCTCTGCCTCACAATTTCGTTTCTTCTCTCTTCTCCCAAAATCCTCTCTTTTTCCCGCAGACCACCTAACCTGTCTCATAAAAACAACGTTCTCAGACTCGTTCACCGTTGGATTGTCGTGAAATTTGAGCACTACGTTCGCAGCCCAATTCCGAGAATTCTCACCGTTGGGAATTTTGATATCATGTTTTAGCTGAGATAAATACCTTTCACATTGTAGCCTTTTCCTTTCCCGCAGAAATCCAAAATGGTCTCAGTAAAATTAAGATCCCGGTTTCGTTAACCGTTGGATTTTCGTGAAATTTGGAGATGTTGTTTGAAATTCAATTTCGCACACTTTCACCGTTTGGATTCGTGAGATAATGTTCTTGGAGGGAGAAAAAGGAATCGCATGAAGACAGTACAAGTGGAGGCTTCAATCTCTTCTCCGTCTCTCTAACGTTTGGGAATTCTATCAGAGCAGTCGGAGGAATAACTGGAGGAATCTCAGAGAACCGCTAGAGATGCTGCTATCGTTAGCTGAAGACACGTGAGTCCGCTTAGAGGTAAGGGATGAGTTATTCACAATTGGGGATTAGTGAGAACATGTGTAGGGATCCTTAGAGATATCAATTGGAATGGGTTTTTGGGTGTTCTTGCAATTTTTATGTTATCCTTTTAATTATTACAGTGAATTATATATGTTTGATGAATCAGTTGATGTCCCAATGAGAAATTGCTATGAAATTGATGTGTTCTTGTGTTGAGTGTGAATCCCTTAGAAAAATTAAGCTCTTAATATTATTCAATGACTTATTTTATACAAATTATTATCTTGTTCTAATTTTTCTATGACGATGATCAACATGTTATGTGTATATAATTATTGTAACACTAGAATAATAAATTAAAGAAAATTATAAGGTTAATGTCTAGTGGTAATTTCTTTTGATGTAATATTAAATTAATTGTTAAAGAAATTCTTTGATTAAAAAGAATGTAGTTTAATTTACTATATACATATACATATGTATGTTTTGTACCATGCAAATATTATTATTGTGTGATGTGTATAAGTTATAAGGTGTAATAAGTTATTATAATGGTATTATAATATTATAGTGAATATTGAGTAGTACAAAGTTGAATGTGTCAATTTGCGAGATACATGTAAAAATGAGATGATTGATGTGATATTATGAGATGTTAAATTGTGAGCATGATATTTGATTGTGAATAAGTGTGTGTGTTTGACACTTGATGTGACAATAATTATATTGTGAGCTATGAATTATACAATAACCCGACCAGTGTTATCTTGATAAAAACGTTGATGCGCAGTGTTTAAGAGAAAATGTAGGTTTCCTATTCAGGAACCAATGTTAAATTGTAGCACAATGTGTTAAACGTGTTTGAAACACGAGTGTGAGGTCGGGGGTATTGTATAATTCATGAGCAGTGCTTATAAATGAAATATGTGATGGTGGATTGTGACATTATGAGATGTAAAATTATGAATGAGTTTTGATTGTAAATAAGTGTGTGATTAACTCTTGATGTGACATTATTTGTGTTGTAAGCTGTGAATTGTATAATAACTCGACCAGTGTTATCTTGAGAAAAGTGTAAATGCGCAGTGTTAAAGAGAAAACGTAGGTTTCCTATTTAGGAACCAGTGTTAAAGAGAAAGTGTAGGTTTCCTATTTAGGAACCAGTGTTAAATTGTAGCGCAATATGTTGTACATGTTTAAAACACGAGTGTGAGGTCGTGGGTATTGAATAATTCACGAGCAGTGTCTGTGTGCTAAAATGATTTTAGGGGTTGGACCTGAATCAGGAAGGAGAGGCCCTAACGGACTCTTCAGAGTGTAGGCCTTGGGGGTCACCGGGTTTGAGTGCTCCTTTAAGCCTATGTTGATCCCATATGGTTGGAGCATTCTCGCAAAACGTCGTGACCCTGACTGGTCTCCCTATGATCTTACTTAGTGAGAGTGACCTGACAAACCCATTGTGTGGTGTGTCTTGTTATGTACTCCTAAGCGCCCAGGGTGGTTTTTCACTGACATGGTACCACATTACATATAGGCTTGAGTCTTAGCATAACTGTCTCATGCGCTTGCTAATTGTTTATTATGAAATTGAGGTGTTATTATGTCTTGATCAGAGTGTGTGACTCTTGTGTAATGTGATTGATGATTGAAAAGTGTGATTGATGGATGAAAAGTGAACCTTGAATGACAAAGTGGTGGAATTACATGAATTACGTGTAAGTAAGTTTTATTTGGTTTATATGATATGTATATCTAGTTGTCTTATTTCTCTATTAGTTAGAATGTGATAACTCACTCCCGGTTTTTGTTTGTGTTTGGATCATGTGATGATCTTGAACTTTGTGTTCGGGGGAGCAGATGACTAGGTGAACTGCGTTAAGGAATATTGTGTTGAAGGACGTCGAGATACAACGCTCTGATAGGATGTGACATTGGGGTATAGGGTTTTATATTTATTCTATGAAGTCTCAGACGGCCTTGTTTGAGCCGATGACTTTATTATTTATTTGGACAAGTTTAAAAATGATGTAGAAGGAAGTGATTGTGAACCTTTTATTCCTTTGAAAGGCTTGTATTTAAAAATGTTTAAAAAAAATACTTTTAATTAATATTTGAATTTTCATTCCTTTGTTAGTATATAGATGAGGGGTAGAGGGTGTCACAACAAGGATACATAGACTCATAGGTTCCTACAACAAACATATAATGTACATACAATAAATAAGAATCAGATAGTCATTAATAGTGTATTACTGAATCACAAGGTTTATCAACCACATTTATGACTACACACAAAAGAAAGGAGTTAAGTAATTATGTGTTTACACATCAAGAGAGACATTCATCCAATGCATATATACGGTTCAAAAGTTTTTCACAACACTAATCCACACATCAAGAAATAGATAATCTTATTAACAACATACATACAAGAAGGTAATGACTCATTAAGGCATTATCAATCAATATCAAGACTACCTGCATCACTTAATGGTTTGCCATAATGTCCAACCGCACTTCACAAATTATAGAGATGGTTGATCTCATAATTTATGACTCAACAGTGGATTTATGGTATAACAAACATTGAGGATGCAAGGCACATCACAAGCATTGTTCAATCTCATTTAATCACACATAAAAAAATACAAATAATAATTCAAGTATGCTTAACAGAAGTACTCATAAGTAATCACATAGAGCGCACACCAGAATATGGTAAACACATAACACATTAGCCAAAAGGTTCAGCCTGACTCTGATACCACTAAATGTGACACCCTCTATCCCGACATACATATAATTAAGAAAAACATAAAATTCAAAATTTAATTAAAACAATTTTATTCAAATTACTTAACCCAATTATTATGGGTAAAAGGGTCACATTCGTTTCACTTTTACCAAATAAAACTTATTAAAAATATCTTCAACTCAAAACAAGGTATTTGAGTTTACAAAAGAACTCAAGTTAAGCAGTGGAATAAAATAAATTAAAATACATGTTTGGAACATCATGCAATTAAAATAGAAACTAATGTCTCAATGTAACATCCTATCAGAGCATTATGTCCCAGTGTCCTCTAGCACGAGGTTCTTTAAAGTAATTCACCTAGTCATCTCCTCCCACGAACACAAGGTTTGAGATCATCATAAGATTCAAACACAAACAACACATCATGAATTATACAATACCCACGTGATGAGGACATGAGGGTTCATATCACCCCGACCTCACACTTGTTTTCAAACACGTTTAACACATTGCACTACAATTTAACCCTTCAGGTTCCTAACTTAGAACCCTAGATGCACTTTCTTTTTAACACTTCAAGTATAAGCACTTTTCTCAAGGTAAACACTAGTTGTGTTATTGTATAATTCACAGCTCACAAAACAAGTATTGTCACTTCTAGTTTTAACCACACACTTATTCACAACTACATCCCATGTCCATAATTTAATATCTCACAATGTCACAATCCACCATCACATGTTTACGTGTATCTCACAAATTTACAAATGTTCAATTTAGCACTTATACTCAATCTCAATAACAATGTTATAATCTCAAACCAACACATTATTTCACAATTCATCTCATATTCAATTTATCACTTACACACAATTTCAATTACATTTTCATGATCTCAATATAACAATTTATCACGCTAATTTAGTAAATCTTATCAAAAACACAAACAGATTATACAAAAATTTTTCTCACAACCTGGTAAGTAAAACCCCTCAAACAATTTCACATAGTCATATCAAAATCAAAGTAATCAAAATCATAGGTCAAGAACACGAAAACACCAAGAGCACTCAATTTTATCAACCAATTCACATCATGACATCAATTGGTCCCTCAAACACAACAATCTCATAATTATATCATACAAGAAGAATTACAATACAATAAACATCCCAAAATAAACCCCAATTTAATCCTCTAAGGGTCCCTACACATATTCATTCTAATCCCAATTGTGATAAACTTATCTTTTACTTCTAAGCAGGCTCACATGTGTTGTCCAAAAGTGATAGCGGCGTCTCTAGGGGTTTCCCAAGATTCCTCAAGATTTTTCTTTGTTGCTCTGCTAGGGTTTCCAAGCATTAGAGACAAGGAGAAAGGATTAGATCTTCCATTTCACGGTCTCCATGAAAAGGACATTTCTTTCATCACAGATCCCAATGGTGGGGGTGTGAGAATGTGAGTTTCAAACCTAGCATGCAAATTTTATATTGATCCAACGGTTAACACATCTAAGATCATTATTTTACCGGGACAGGTTTGGGTGAATGCGAGAAAAAGAGAGTTTCGTGCAAGAGACATTTCACTCACTCCAAACATTATTTTGAAAATATCAACGGTGAGAATGTGCAAAAATAAGTTCCAAACCGATTGCTCAAATTTCACAACCGTCCAAAGGTTAACAATTCTGAGATCGTAATTTTACTAAAAACATGTTTGAGTGTATGCAGGAAAAAAGAGAGTTTTGGGAAAGGGAGAAGGGAAAATGAATATGAGAGAAAGAGAAAGTGTGGAGATATATCATAAATGTAAAAATTGACCTAATGTCTCTCTATTTATAGCTAGGATACTATTGGACTATTATTTACTGTATTCTTTTGTTTTATTATTTTATTAAAATGAACTCTATTTTATTCCTTATCAAATGAATAAATATAAGATAATTTTTATTTTCTAAGAACATATATTTATTTTATTTACCTTAAAAAAATTATTTTAATTAATAAAAATATTTCTTCTTATTTATTTAATTATAAAAATCTCATTATTTTCCTAAAACACTATTTATTTTTAAATAAAATCCTTTTAAATTTATTTTACAAAAAATAGAGTGTTACAAAAGCGACCAAAAAGTGGACTAAAATTGGAGAAGTTTGAGGCATCATCAAAAGAATTCATTTCAATTGAAAGTGACGATTCCAATAACGTCAGTAAAACACACAAGAAGATTGGAAAACACTCAGAAGCAAGATCTCTTCAAAATTAACTAGAAATGCCAGTTGAAGCAATTATGGAGAAGTTATACGAAAATATTTAATAGCATTGGATCAATGTGTTTAGGGATATAGTTCTACACGTGTTGAAATTATATAATTCGATTGTTAGTATTAAAAGTTTATTAATAAGACCACAGATGACCAATTTTCGAGAGGGGTTGAAACACTATTACTTAATTTCTCAACCACAAACAATGCTTATCGTCAAAATTGACTATAGGTTTAGCAATTCATTGTATATATATTCAATTCTTATCTTTATAAATTTGTGTCTGTTTACTTTACTACATATTTTTAAATTCTTTAACTTTTTCAATCTTATTTTCTTCTTGAAACCTTTATCTTTTTAATCTCTATTAATTATAAAATCATTATCGAAATTGAAATAATTATAAAAATAACCATCAAATAAAAAATACTATTATAAAATTTACATACAAATTATCTCATACCATTAAATGGTATTATTATAATTAAAAATGGGATGTTTTTATCGAAATTACTATTATTATATACATTAAGTATTAGACAATTATATGATAAGTTGAAAACTATGAACTTGTTTGTTTGATTAAAAATAACTTATAATTGAGAATGAATTTTATGTCTCATCTTTAAACATTTATTTGTTAATAGAACCATTTAATAAAAATTATTTAATTTGTTATAAAAATATATTCCTTTCGAGGAGTAAGTACAATTTTCACACTTAACACTATGAGACTAACTTAACATAAATTGTAGAACAGGTGTATATTGTCTATAAACTGTAAGTATATAACTAATAAAAGGCAATATTCAAGAATTTGGTAAGCAATTTTTTATGTTCTTGATGAACATTCCTTTGTGTTTTTGTAGGGTAGGTTAGATCCAGTAATAGGAAGGCGTAAAGAAATTGAGAGGATCCAACAAATATTATGCAAAATGAGGGAAAATAACGCTTGCCTTCTAGACGATCCAAGTGTGTGGAAGACTGTAATTGCTGAAGGGCTTACTCGGAGCATAGTGAATGAATTGCTCTATTGAAACTCCAAGGGAATGAAGTCAGCTCAAATCTTTGATATAGTACTTAATTAGATTGAAAGTCTGCAGTGACATTATTGTATCTAACATGGTGTGTTATCGTTTAGGTGTTTTCCATTGAGATGGGACGTCTTTTAGGTGGTGTGCAATATACCATGGAGTTTGAGGAAAGGATTATATAGGTTATTGATGAAGTGAAACAAAATGATGGAGCAATAATTCTCTTCATTGATGAGCTTCATACTCTAATAGGAACTTGTGCTTCTTCAAGAGGAGCTCTTGATGTAGCTAATATATTAAAATCAGCTCTTACAAGAGGAGAACTCAAGGTGTCATCTGCATCATTTCCTTAATTTACTTTTAGGTTTAATCATTCATTTGGTCTATGTACCTGCACAATATTAATGTTTTAGTTCCTACACCTAGAATCATTGTAGTTCCTATGCATACAACTTTAATCTAACTTGTGTAGTGCATCGAAGCAAGGACTCTTGATGAATATTGAAAGTACATAGAGAGTGATTCAACATTGAAGAGATGTTTCTAGCCAATGGATGTGCTTGAATGTGGATGAGGCCATTGAAATATTGAAAGGGTTAATCATGAAATATGAAGAGTTTCATGGCGTTCGGTATGAATATGATGTGTTAGTTGCAACAACTAGTTTGTCAAAACAGTACATAAGGTCATTTCCTTGTCTTACACAACTTGGAATTGAATTGATTTTAGTAAGTAATGCATTAATCACTTTGTTTACTGTGATGTATTTCTTAATGTGATATAGTGATGTCTTTCTTCTTAATAAGGCAATAGATGTAATTGATGAAGCTAGTTCAAGAGTTCAGCTAACCCAAATGCAGAATTCACCTAAGAAAGGTATTATCACAACTTCAGACATACACCTGATCATCTCTATGAGAACATGAATACCTGTTGAGAATGTTTCACAGGTGGGAGCTAAAAGACTAATGAAATTGGAGGAAACACTGCATAAGAGAATTGTGGGACAACACGAAGCTGTAGAAGCAATTAGTCGTGCAACAAGAATATTATGGCTCTAAGGAAGCTATGGCGAGGTTTGACATGAGTGAGTACATGGAGAACCACACAGTTTCAAAGCTTATTGGAGCACTACCAATAGGCTATATTGGTTATGAGAATGGTGGCCAGCTAACTGAAGTTGTTCTTTGTCGCCCGCCTTCTTTATTTCTCTTTGACGAGGTTGAAAAGGCTCATGAAGATGTTTTCAAAGTGTTTCTTTAGATTTTGGATCATGGTAGATTGACAAATTGCCTATGAAAAGTTGTGGACTTCAAGAAAACTATTATTATAATAACTTTAAATATTGGATTTGGTAACTAGTCCAATGATATACAGAGTAAGATACCACAAGTGGAAATGACAAGCAGACCCAAGAGGAAAAATATCAACACCAAAGTATTTAGCATATTATAATTGATTTATGTCTGTTATTAAGAGTATGAATAATTAGGGTCTAGGGAGACATATTGTCTGCCACTTCCCTATTAGTACTAGTATTATGTTATGGTTTCTATTATTAGAATATTCCAACACCTTTTTCGGTTTAGGGTTTGTTAGTGGTATGCTATTTCTATCATCCAAGTCCTATATATAGAGGATGATATTTGTAATACAAAGATATAGAGAAATAACACTCAGGTTTAATCATTTGTTTTTGGGAGGTTTATTCCTGGTCCTTGAATTCCAGGAATCACAACTACTAAGAAAATTCTGAGAACATACTATAGAAGCAAGGCTTCATGGTGAATGTGATTCAAAGGTGTTTTGATGATAACAATGATGACAACAAAAGATGATGAACAAAAAGCTCAAAGATCAAAGAACAACTCAAGTGAATCAAAGAACATCTCAAGAGAATCAAGAACAAGTCAAGAGTTCAAGAATCAAGAAGAATTCAAGACTCAAGAAGAAATCCTAGAATCAAGCATCAAGATTCAAGATCTCAAGATTCAAGACTCAAGATTCAAGAATGAAGAAAAGACTCAATCAAGATAAGTATTAAAAAAAATTTTCAAAACTTTGAATAGAACATGAGTTTTTGACAAAACCTTTACCAAAGAGTTTTTACTCTCTGGTAATCGATTACCATATTGTTGTAATCGATTACCAGTAGCAAAATGAGTAATAGCAAAATGAGTTTGAAAAGGTTTTCAAACTGAATTTACAACGTTCCAAATATTTTCAAAAGGCTGTAATCGATTACAATGTTTTGGTAATCAATTACCAGTGTCCTTGAACGTTGAAATTCAAATTTAAATGTGAAGAGTCACATTGTTTCACTCAAAAGCTTTGTGTAATCGATTACACTTATTTGGTAATCGATTACCAGTGTTTGTTTCTGAAAAATCTAAAGATGTAACTCTTCAAAAAGGTTTTGACTTTTTCAAATGGGTTTTAAGTTTTTCTAAAAGTTATAACTCTTCTGAATGGTCTTCTTGACCAGACATGAAGAGTCTATAAAAGCAAGGCTTTGTTTTGCATTTTTAATCAATCTTTCGAACAACAATCTTGAATACTTTTCCAATCATTTTCATTACAATCCTTTACAAGCCTTGAATCTCTTTGAACTTCTTCTTCTTCTTTGTACCAAAAGCTTTATGAAGTTTTCTGGTTTTCCAAACCTTGAAAACTTGTGCTATTCATCTTTTCATTCTCTTCTCCCTTTGCCGAAAAGAATTCACCAAGGACTAACCGCCTGAATTATTTTTGTGTCTCTCTTCTCCCTTTTCCAAAAGAACAAAGGACTAACCGCCTGAATTCTTTTGTGTCTCCCTTCTCCCTTGTCAAAGAATTCAACACGACACAGTCTGAGAATTCTTTTGATTCTTCCCATTCCCTAATACAAAAGCATTCAAAGGTTTAACCGCCTGAGAATTCTTTTGTATCCCCATTCACAAAGTATCAAAGGTTTAACAGCCTGAGATTTTTGTCTTAACACATTGGAGGGTACATCCTTTGTGGTACAAGTAGAGGGTACATCTACTTGGGTTTGACTGAGAACAAGAGAGGGTACATCTCTTGTGGATCAGTTCTAGTGGAGGGTACATCCACTAGGGTTTCAAAGAGAACAAGGGAGGGTACATCTCTTGTGGATCTTTGCTTGTAAAAGGATTTTTACAAGGTTGAAAGAAATCTCAAGGACCACAGGTCGCTTGGGGACTGGAGGTAGGCACGGGTTGTTGCCGAACCAGTATAAAAACTCTTGTGTGTTTGTTTTCTTCTTCCCTACTCTTTTACTTTCCGCTGTGCATTTAATTTTTGCTTTTACTTTCTGTTAAGTTTCTCTTCTACTCCTCATTCTCTTAACAATTTAGTAAAAATCTTAAAAGAGTAATTTTTTAATTAGTAAAGGTTTAGGAATAATTAATTCAACCCCCCTTCTTAATTATTCTGAGGCCACTCGATCCAACACATACCATTTTGGTGCTTTGAGCAATATGGTTGATTCCACGCGTTCTAAATCTCATTTAGATCGTCTAGAAGAGGCCATTGCCAAGTTGACTATGAATCATCTCTCGCTAACAGCTACTCCAAACTCCATGACTCTTAAGCTCGTTGAGCTTTTGCAGAAAATGGTGACTCTTGAATCTCATCCTTCATCTCTGACATCATCAATGGATCCTCCTTCGCTCCACCCTCCTCAGTTGAAATTGGAAGTTCCCCTTTTCGAAGACACTGACACCTTAGGCTGGATCTTCAATATTACACAATTCTTTGACTATCACTCCACCTCATAGCCGAAACATCTTACATCTGCCTTCTTCTACATGGACGGGCCAACGTTGGCGTGGTTCCAGTGGATGTCGTGTAATGGCCAATTGGTGTCATGGCCAACATTCACTACTAAAAAAAAGGCTTTCTACATCGATCAATTAACATCGCTTATTGCGAAAACCGATGTTAATGAAAGCACGGTGGCATTTTTGTAAATAAATGGAGTTACTTAACATCGGTTTTAAAAAAACCGATGTTAACTAGTTCATGTTAACATCGGTTATTTAAATAACCGATGTTAACATGATGTTAAGATGAATATGTTAACATCGGTTTTGTGGAGTTGGTCTTAACATCGATTTTTTAAAAAACCGATGTTACCAAGTTGATGTTAACATCGATTTTCTAAAAACCGATGTTAACTATATTCAATTATCATCGGTTATCCTTAAAAAACTGATGTTGTTATGTTTATAAGTTAAAACATTGAAATTTCACAACTCGCGCGCTCGAAAACCCTACACTCGCTCTTGTCTTTCTCCTCCCGCCTGAAATCTGTCTGAAACTGCTTGCTCGACACCCACATTGTCCCATATTGTTTTCAATACTGCCGAAAATTGCTCGCTCGAACCCACAGAACCCCTTATCAAAGAAAACTCGAAGAAAACCCTACACTACTCTTGGAACAGTGGCTCGAAGAAAACCCTACATACACTCCTCCACTAGGTACTAGGGGTGCTAAAACAGTTCGTGTTTGTCACTTTTCCGCGACGTACTAGGGTGCTGAAACACTCGTGGGTGCTCAAAGCTCAAAGCTTTCTCCGTGAGGTACGCAGTTCAACTTCGTGTTCTTTATGGGTTGTTGTACCTGTGTGCACGATGGTAGAAGTATGCTAAGTTTGAGTGGGTGTTCATGTTTTATAGTTTTTTATGCTAAGTTGCTACTTCTGTTGATTTGTCTCTACTTTTTTTTCTGTGTGCATCCCATACCCAGCACAAGGCCACATAAACCCAAGGCCACATAATACCCAAGCTACTCTTCTCACCAATGATGTTGGTCTAGTTTTGTTATGGCTATTCTATGATGTATATTGCATTCTATTTTTTTTTTGGCTTTGAATTCAATAATTTTCATAGAATAGAATGACAAATGTTTTGAAATCTTTGTTTTTCAACCTTGTGTTGACTGATTTTTGAATGATAAAACATGTCTAATTTTATCTCAGCACGGGTGATAAGTGCTGAGATATATTTCTTTATTAGGTTGAATTTAAAAAATTCACATCTAAGATTAACTGAAATTTGTATAGATTTAAGGTTTAGAAGGAAAAAGTTAATATTCGACACATTAGGGCTAGGTTTGGACTTGAAACTAGAAGCCTTGGATCAACTACTGCTATACTTGTTCCCCTTCTTGTTGAATCACTCTAGTCCTCAACACCTAGTATGGCTGCAGTGTAGTGGATGGTAGAAGTATGCTAAATTTGAGTGGGTGTTCATGTTTTATAATTTATTCCCTTTGCCCCTGCACCAGCTCTACATACACTTGCAAGGTATCTGTTTTTAGCTTATTTTAGGATCCAGTTGCAAGGTATGGGACATGAGTCCCACATTGAAAGTATGGGATTCCAATATGGGATTTATAAGGCCTTGGGCTCTCCAACTACAATAGCTAGCTTTTGTGGTGTGGTTCCCCCAAGGTTCTTACCTAACAACAATGGAGCCTATCTCCTTAAAAGAACAGAAACTGCAAAAAATAAAAGATAGATCTATAGTTTTGTAGATGCATAAAACCTCTAGCCCAAAGACATTCCCTTTTCCTTCAAAATTGATGCCTACCCTGGTGTCTCTGTCTTTCACTAGAGTTCTGCCAATTTGTTCTTGCTTCATATGTTATTTGATGCTCCCAAATTCATTTGCCTATACCAACTCCATGTTGGAGCAGTTTGTTCATGCACAAGAACGAGTTGGCATGCAACAAAAGTACAATTAAATTTTATCATCCACACTAAAGTATATGTTTAAATACTATTAAGTATATAGATGAATTGACTTAACTGCATATATAATTTGTTTGGGATAATAGTAATATTGATTATTGCAGATTCTGTCAAGCTAGCTAGCTGCCTATAATTTGGCTTTCTGTTGCAAATAGTTGTGTATGTATTGGCCAGGTTCAGTTCCCATTTCAACTTACCTAACTTCAAACTTTTCGTTTATATTGGCCTTATTTTGTGGTACAATTATAGGATACAAGTACTGATAAATTAATTGGTACAAGGAAAACTTCAAGTGTGCACAGATTCTAATAGTTCCCACTGCAGCTCACTGTTTCCGTTCGAGGTAAGTTTGGTCATTTTGTCATTTTTAGTTTAGTATAGCATACATGTTAAATGTTGTCTCTGCTTTGTCACTGTTTGGGTATGATATATAAGTGTCTTTGCTCTCTCTCTTAAGTTCCCTTTTTATGAAATTGTTGTTGTCAATACACCTTACTTGTATTGGGTAAACTATGATAGTGAAATTTATATAACAGACTTAAAAAATGATATTCTGAAACTATGGAAACTATGGATGTCCTAATTGGACTCCTTGTGGTTGCTATTGAATGATTTGTAATCTCCTGCAATATCAATATTGGTCATCTCCTATCTGCCACCTTAATTATTGACCCATTTGTCATCTCCTGCAATAACCAAACATTGTACTATCAGTATTTGTCAAGCAGTTTCTTGAGTTGACAATATATCAAATGTGCTTAGGAAGAGTGAAGTAACATTGTATTCTTAAAACTGCCATTATTGTTGACAAAACCATCAAAGACATCAGAGCTTTCACGAGAAACCAGTTTTGCCAACAAGTCCTCACATCTGCGTCTTTTATTTTTCAAGGAACTTAATAAGTACAGGCTATTGTATCCACAATTGACCAAGTTGTTACATACAAAATACTGTGTGGGTTTTGTGACATCAATGTTTAGCTTCAGACTCTTGCAATAAGCTTCCATTGAGTTCTTGGGTCGCAGTAGCATTTCTTTGAACATGTCTATGCACATACACTTCTTTGTCAAGATATTCCACACTTTTATAGACTTAGCTCAGTGATCCAACTTGAATTGGCCGCATATTTGACTCGGCAAGTCTTACAATGGTTCCTAAACAGAACATCCACAAATTCCTTCCTTGCCTCGGCAAACAGAACTTTGTTTCTTTCTTTGATTACCATAAGTTTCAAGGTGACATGCTCCTGAGTTTTAACAGCAGCCATTGTAGCAAGCAATAGACTAGTTTCTAAGTAGTACATTTTTTTGTTGTTGTTGAAAATAGCTTGCTTTTGTTGCCAACAGATTTTTTGGCAGGATTCTAATCACACTAGGAGGAGTTGACACCTACTTATTCATGCATCGGTAGATAAAATGATAAAAGAGGAAATATGTTATTTGAGAAAATTTAGATAAACAGATATAATGTCTCATTTTTAGTGCTTATGTATTATCTAGGAAGTGAATTTTCTTTTGTCTTTGACCAATAACAAAGATGCTTAATATAATTTGATTAATTGGTTGATTTGGATACTACAAGAATTATAGTCTTCCTGAGTACTACAAAGACAAAGGTGCACATATGGATATTATGCCTACAAATCTATGATAGGTAGATATTTAAATATTTGGACTCTAAACTTTTGTTATTCTGTAAAGTAGTATGAATCATAGATACGGTTCTGCTCATCAGTCCTTAATTTTACAGAAGTTCCTTTTATAGAATTATAGTTTCATAAAACTTTATTTGAACTTGAGAACTTCGGAACTAATTAAATAGTTCTTCACATATATATACCAATATCCTTATGCTTTATTAAGAATGAGTGACAGTGTATGTTTGTGTATGCTTTTATTTATAAGTGTATGCTTATCCAGGGACGGGACCCAATTCATAACTCAGGAAAGCTAAAATTGGTTTTTGGTAAGTTCACTCACCATTCTGTTGTTGCTGCAAGAGTAAATTGATTTCAATAGCCCTTTTTAAAGGCTAGCACAACTCAAGGTGTATGAAAAAGAAATGTCCAATTATGTTAGCTTAAAGTAAGGTTTTCTTTTTTAAACAATGGTTGTGAATGAAAAGGTTTATCATCAATGCATTCAGGCCAATGGGATAGAAATGATCTTTACAGTTGAAAAGGAGGAAGATTATTCTTTCAAGTATCACAAGTCATTAACGATCAAGAGGATTGTGTTCATGTGTACTGTAAATTATGTTTATATTTTTTTGAGTTATATCTATAATCTATAACCTTCTATGTTGTGTCCACATTTAAATTACAGTTGACACATTATATTGTATTGTAAATTATGCAGCTAATGCAAAAAACCTTGATGTTATGGCCGAGAAATCACAGTCGTGGACTTTCTTAAAAACCTTCGTCAAACCTTTGTAAATATGTTTCCTATGGATTAAGATCCTCTATAGTTTTGGATAAACTGCATGAGTTCTCAGACATATCTTTACTTTTAACATTTGATATGATATTTTTAATATATAAACAAAAGAAAAACTTACATGAATGGGGAAATTAGTAACTGCACTGGGTGCAGCTCTCTTGCTGGAGATCCATTTTCCGCTTTCTATTTTTAATGTATTATATATATATATATTCATCCTTAAATATAACAATGTTGAATTACTTAGGAGGTAGTTTAGTAAAATTTGGTATTGTTAATGTGATACTTCTTGAATTAACCTTTTTATTTTATTTTGCTTTTTACATATATCTTTTTTTTTTATTGTGCTGGTCCTAATCTATCAATGAACTATCATCTACCGGTCCTATTTTACTAAAAGTTGTTCTTAATCTTCAAAAGCTGCTGCGCAAATCTTGACAAGCTTATTTCATCAATTAACCTTTTCTTTTCTTTTTTTTCTTATTTCTTAAATGTGACTCTTATATTTCCTTTACCAATTGCTTTCTCCTCTTTTCGTTTCATTCTACATGGCTCAAGCTGCAGGCACAACGACCAAATGCAATGTAATCATATTGTATTTTTCTCTTAAGGGGCATGTTATTGGAGTGGATAAGAACTTCTATATATTGTGCAAATATAGTAATGCAATTTAACTTGGTTTCTTACGCGTGTACTTTTTGTTCGTTTATCTTCATTTCTACCTTCTTCATTTTTTTTAAGAAAATCGTTCTTGAAAGTGAGATCATAAAAAGTTCATTGTTAAATATTTTCATGTGTTTTTAAAGATTTATTTAAAAAATATCACAAAAAGCTAAATTTGATTCTAATAATTATTTTTAAATCTATAATTACCATTCATTCCAAGAAAAATTAATCCTTTATAACCATGTACATTTGACAGTGAAGAAATAAAAAAAATTAGTGAACAATGCATTAGGTCTATTTTGAAATGCTCTATCCCACTATTCTCATCTTAGCTTTTTTAAAGAAATCACTATTTTTTTTAAAACTGTCAATTTTTTTTAATTTTAAAATTCAAACTACTCCAATTTTTTATTGGCTTTTTTATATTGTCCAACTTTTATTTGAATTTTAATAAACTAACAATAACTATAAACCAAATTTTTAAAATAATTAATATGAGATTCATATTTGTTAATGACTATATTCAATAAAATAACTACTGTTATGAGATTCAATTTTTTTAAGTCTTTTAAGTATCAACATGTAAACTAATTATTGTTATTTAGAAAGAATAATGTCTTTTTAAATTTAAGATTTCATACCATTTTACTATTTTCTTAAATAAATTAGTATTCGTTAAATATTGTCATTTTCTTTTGTTTTTAAAATCCCAAACTATCTTACTACTTCTTTTAATTTTATTTTTATTCTAAAAAACTTGAAATTTATTTTTTAAAATAAATATAAGAAATGTTTTTCCAACAATAAAACAAATACATGATTTGTTTCTTTAATTTATACACAGTGTAACACATTATTAATGCAGATACACAGGGTGATAGTGTCTGTGCTTATTAAAAAAATTAGTTAATTTAAGTGTTAACATTAAATTTTTCTTTAATTATAATTTTTTTTTAAATTTGTCTTTAACATTAATGAAAGATTCATCTTTTCAATCTTCATAAAAGAGAGAAAGAAACAATTTAAAGTAGTATTTAATTATAGATTAAAATAAATAAGTGTATTTTAATAAGCTAGAAAAATTATTCTTATAATAAACAACAAAAATATTTGTTGATTATTATGTAGGAAGTATTTATTTTCTTATATGTATTGTATTTCAATAATTGAATAGCTCTCCTCAATAATGTAACTTCTTTAAAATTTCTTCTTATAATTAAAATTATTTTAAATATATTAACAGCAGCCTTTAGGAATAATTAAATCTACGTTCACATCAATAAATTTGAAATAGAAATAATACTCAATTTTAGTTTATACTTTTAAATAAGTTATTATGAATGTTTTAGACCTTAAAAAGTTTATATATATACCTTTATTTTAGTTTTTTGTCTCACCTATATAGTATTAACTTTTTCACTTTTACTTGATGTGGAACTTCACCTCACATTTGTTGTCATCATCATTATTCTTCTCTTTTTGCTTACCCTTCTTGTCTTTATTTTCCTTCTTCCATAGAAAATAATTCTTCCTGATGTCCTGTTATGTGGCAATAATAACACTCAACATTCTTGTACCGAGACCTAGACTTTGTTCCTGCTCTTGTCTCTATCACCCTTCATATGTGCCTCCATCATTCAAGCAAGTAGAAAACCAGTCCTTTAACCAGGCTCTGATACCATTCTGAAGGTGAAAATAGGTCAACACAATAACAAACTTTATAACAAAGTAATAAACATTAAAAATAAATTTCCTCAAACTTACAAGAACATGTGAGGAACACCAATAAAATATAGAGAACAAAATAGAAATTAAAGAAAATAAAGACACAATTTGTTTGACGTGAAAAATCTCTCAATGCAAGAGGAAAAAACACGAGTGATCCATACCAAAGAAATAAATTCACTATAATCAATTAAGATACAAGAGAGTATTCAACAAGTGCACTAAAACGTGCTGCAAATAGCCAAATCAAAACAAACCTTCAATTGGTATAATAGAAACAAGAAGATGAAATCCCAACATATAGAACAAAGAATGCAAAATACTCATCTCTCTCCAGATATCTTTATCACGATCCAATTGGATAATTTGAAGTATCATTTGGGTAGAATATATTGTCCAAAAATTAGCCAAATCCAACAGTGAACGAATCCGCAATTACAATTTGAAAAATGCTCTCGGGTGGGTATTCGAAAATCACAATAATTTTCTCTCTCCTTTCTCTATGAATGATTTCTAGTTGTTTCTCCCTCTCAAATGAGTCTCTCTCTATATGTCTATCTCTCTAATTTGATCACTCTCCACTTAAATAAGTGAAACAAATGAGCTTTCTCATTTGAATTTTTACTCCACATAAAAAGGGAGTCCAAAAAACCTTAGGGTTTAGTACACTAAAATCAACTATATTTTACTCATCTACTTTCCCTTATACAATTAGAATTTAAAACAGTTTTCATATGAAAATATGGACTCAAACGGAGAAAGTGGGATGACAGCATTTTGTTAAAGGAAGAGGTAGAAGCCTCTTGTATAAGCAAGAAAGAAGCAACTCTTAAGAGAGAAAAAGTAAAACAATGCTCATTTAACCACAGAGCAAGCTCTAAAACTAGTTTTTGCTTTGTATTTTTAACAGAATAAAGGAGTGTTTGGTTTGAGAAAACATTTTCATAACTTGGACGCTCAATTGCCAAGGAGCAGGAAGCTGGCCACTGAAATCATTGGAAGCAATAACCCCAAGGTGATTATTTAAAGTTTTATTATTATGATTTTTTCATCAATTTAGTTCTTATAGAATCTATTTTTCTTATCAAGTGGAGATTTTTAAAATTTATTAGACAAGTTTTATTCTTTTCAGGTTAACATGCTAGTTTTGGTTCCTTTCATTTTTTGTACATCCTTTCGTTCAGATTGTCATGGGTTCAGCCAAGAGATAGGAAGGGATGCAGGAGGGGTTGTGTACATCTTTTCTAAACTTAAAGGGTTGGATACAATTATCTCATCTTTTCTGGACTTATAGCTATAAAGATAGGCAAGTGCCGAAATAATGCAAAACTCGCATGATCATCGATTCCAATTAATGACCATATTCTTTCCACCTTTTTTCCATGGACATTGACCTCTCAACACCAAGCCTTCGTGAACCCTCAACAAATTTCCCTTTGCGATCTATCTCAACGCCTCAATATTAAGGATATTTTTATTTAATAATGTTGTCTTTTCATCTACTACTAAATATGAAAAAAAGGTACTCCTATAGCCCTATTAATATGAAAAAAAAAGGAAGATTTAGGATTGCAAACAGATTAGTACTATATGAATACATCGTTGTTAAAATATTTGTAAATATGTAAAATAGCAGCACTTATGATTCTAAAATCTACGAGAACAGAATATATGCTCAATACCTTGACAGGCATTACGAATTGCTTTAGACCATTGTTGAGATTAATGAAGCCTTCGGTATACTTAGACCCTGAATTAATAATTATGATATTTGATACCAGCAATAGTACACTACACATAGAATAAAAAAAAATCAAAGAAGTCTAAGAAATTGCATTACCTCCTTCAAACCAATGTTGATGACTCTTTGCCCCAAGTCGGAGAGGGGGACTTGTGATGTATTTAGATAAGAAACAGCAGAAATGGGTGATTTTGGAGTCAAAACCAAGTCATCTGTCACCATGTACATTGATGGTCCTTTGGGAAATCCATGAGGTCTAAATTCATTTCCCCGTTCTGTCAAATAGGCTTTGGTGAAGTAACAAGAGCATGGCTTTGTTTCTTATCTTTTTCATTAGAACTACAATGAAACACAGCTAAGCAGGCTTCACCAATTGCAATATCTTGTTGAAGTTGAATCTTAAGTGTTTTTTATATTTCTCTTTTTCCTTCCTTACTAAACACGCTGGTGAGAGGAGATAGAAAAACACAGTGATAGATGTGGTTTGTAATGCTAAGGAAGAGAAATATAAAATCATTCTTAAATGGATTTAATATCACTACCAAATTTTGCTATCAATATAGTAATTTCGTTCAATACACATTAGATTCATGATCTTGAGCTACTAAGAATAGACAAAGAGTACTATAGTTGTTAATCTAGTTGATGATTACTTCTATTGAAAAGTAATTATTTTGACTTCATTAAACTGATAGATCTCGTAGAAAATCGATCTTAATCATTGTTATTCAGTAAATTAGAAAGACGTTTCTTTCTTTAAAGTAGTATACTAATTTTTTAGTGTATGCGAATTTTACTCATACATGTAGAAGAAGATTTCCAGTTGACTAAGTACATATATTTTTTTTGAATATATTTATATACGTAGATAAAAGAAGATCATTATACGATCAACTTATAAATACAAAAATAATAGATCAAAGTTTTTAGTAAACACTTAACAAATCTACAAAATCAACGTAGGACAATAGAACATTCTTACTTATCAAGGCAAGTCATTGGATTTCACAATGTGCTGTAAATGGAAAAGAAAAAACCCAAATTAAAAGGACTACAAGTAACTATCGTGCTGATTCTATTGCCCACGATGTATCCTAAAAACAGAATAATATTTGTAATTACAGTTCTCCTCCTTAGCTTTGGTCAACAAGTGATTGAGACCAATTGTTAGGGCTGATGTAGAGGTCAAAGATGCTCGTAGCATGCGGACACCCTGCGCCAACACAATTAAATTTACAATTATAACTCCATTCAAGCTAAGGTAATACAAATTTTAAGCAAATGAAAACAGAAAGAGATCAGATACTTTTTGACTCTTTGTACTTACCTCCTTGATGCCAATGCTAACCACTTTCTCTGCCAGGTCACTAACGGGAATGCTCATACTTTGTAGTAAAGACATTACACAAATGGATGACATTCGCGTCACAACCAAATCATCTGTTGCAATGTGCATTAACAAGTTTATCTTTTACTTCCTTTGTAGTCCAATATTCTTCAGCTAAATCAATAACACTCTTATACAACCCATATATGCTGCCAAAAGAAGAACAGCCTTCCATGAAATGTACCACTCCTCCTAAAGGAATAGTGAGCAAACTAAAAATAAAGTCAGCAAAATCTTCTTGTCCTTGGGCTAACAATATCTCTCCATTTGATTTTCTATGCATTATTTTCTCGTTGATCTTGCTACTCCCATTTGAGCTGTACACGGGATATTTTTTTTCCCTTCAAATGATGTCTTAAAAAAACGTTTTTCTAAGAACAAATCTGTCAAAGTTGTCTTCGAATGCAAACAACTCTTCAGCAGATCCAATGCCTGTAAGAAGATTGACAAATCAATATATAATCATCACAACATCGAATAGCGAAAGCCTCAGTAATATGATATGCAATTTCAAGGAATTGAGCATAAAGAAACCTGATCCTTAGCTATAGTCACGCTCATTTCACGCACTGAAGACACGTCTTTTATTCCACTATTCTTGAACAGATAAAAAAAAATATCCAATGAGTTTGGCAGAACTTTCATCAGATCGTCCGTTATCAAGAAACTGGCGTTACATTTCTTAACAAAAGCATCAAAGACATTAGAGCTTTGAGGAGAAATCAATTTTGCCAACATGTCCTCTAGCTGTATCTTTTATCTCTGGAAGTGATTAATAAGATGGGGCTTTTGTATCGGGACTTAAAAGGGTAAATATTTTTGTTATCAATATGTAATTTGCTCACAAAAGATATACAAAATTTAGTTCATATGTACTTCCGTTCCTTTATCCGTCATAGTTAATAAAATAGTCTATGTGATATGGAGGGAAAGATAAATTATTGTCCAACAATAATATATTGTGATTAATTATTATTATTATTATCTGTTTATAATTTACTGTTCTTATTCGATTAGTACTTATGTAATATATTTTTTAAATTTCCTTTTAATATATATTTTATTATTATTTTGATTTTTTTGTCAAACATTAATCTTTGTTGTTAAAATTTTTTTATCTTATATCTTATAATTTTATCAAATTTTTACTAAATTTTTTATTTTTAATCTTTAAAATTATTCCATATCACAATTTTAACTTAAATGCCCTCATATTTTGATTGAAAATAATATGTCGAGAGTTTTGAGTAGAAAAAATAAATCGGTTGCAGGATCAAATTTGTTTATTTATTTATTTAAAAAAAATAATCAACTATTTTTTTAAAAAATCTCACAAAATATATATAGAGCAAAAAGTGTAACACAATTTAAGTATTGATAAAATCCTATCCTTAAAACAGGAAAAGAATCCTAAAATACTCTAAAACAATTCTTAATATTTTAAAATACAAATAATATCTTAAAGATATCAACAACAGGCGATACTCAAGTTTCCAAAGAGTACTAAAAAAAATTTGATTCAAATGTTGAAAATTAATGAAGTAACATAATTGGTTGTTATTAACATTGCATGATATGTTAGTTACTCATCAGATAAGGGACACAGGAAGACGGTTGCATTTCAAATTAAAATTGAGTTTGTTATATACTAAATATTATTTTTAGTTTTATTTTTGAACTTAGGTGTCACTCTGCACAGTGAGAAGGCCACATTGAGAGTTGTTTCAAGAAAACAATCAAACAGCGGGATGATATAAAATGAATCTAATTTAATTGATTGGGTAATTAAAGTGCATGAATTATTATAACATTTTAATATTAATTTTAATTTTCACGGAACTAAATTAACTAGTAATACTAGTAATTTATATCTTTAATAGTCCCCGTAAGCTTACAACACTTCCTGTCTGGAATGGACAATGAAAAAAAAAACACATCAAAATACAATGAAACTAAGTAAAGAGGGAGGAAATAAGGTCTAAAATTTGACATATAGTAAGGGACACAGGAAGACGGTTGCATTTCAAATTAAAATTGAGTTTGTCAACATCGGTCTTCCCAATCTTCTTCCAAGAGTCCAAAGCAAGCATCAAATGTCAAAATATACAAATCAAAGCTTAACCACCAAGTAAAGGCAACAACAAGGCCATTTGATAGAAGCTCTAATCATCAATTAAAGCTTAACCCATCAAGAGTAGAAGCTAAACAATGCTTAATCGCTCAAGTCAAAAGCAACCAAGGTTTAATCATCCATGACATAAGCTAAAACAATACTTAACCATCATAGGCAGAAGCAAACAAAGAAATAGTGTTTAACCTCCACATATGACACAAGCTACAATCATCAAAACAATACTAAAAGGCTAAAAACAATAAGTCAAAATAGGTCAAAAAGATAAATCACCAAACAATTGGTGTGAACCTTTTCTAAAATATTGCAAGACTTTCAAACAATAGTCAATATATTTTCAAAAATTTTCAATAGCATTTAATGAAACACCTGTAGTCAAAGCTCGACAATGCTAGACATTGAGAGAACCTGGATATCTACCAAACTTAAGGACATCAAATCCAACATCAAGTCTCAAACAACAATTCTATATGTATCCTCATCAGAAATCGCCACTCACCGCCGAGGAAGGCAGTGCATGGTGGTTGGAAATCACCTTATGGCAACAAAGCCGTAGCAAAAAGATAGAGGGATTTTGTTGAAAGTTGAAAAACGTTGGTGTGTAGGAGAACTGGAAAGGTATTGACCAAGATCAATGACTTATAACAAAGGACGATGACGGGGAACATAAAGGTAAAGAAAGAAAGAGAAACTAAATATTATTTTGAATCACATTGAAAACTTTGTTTACAATTATTTGTGATTATTGATACTATGATAAAAGAAAAATACAAGTATTTGGGAAGCTCTAAGAAAAAACTAATAATATGCACTTAATTTAATAAGATAAATAAAAATGTATGAATATTTGGAAAAAATGATGTTAAACTATTTTCTTATAAATTATAAATGATATTTTTATATATGATAAAATCCAACATAATACTATAAAGTAACACTTTAAATGCACAGCTCAGGTTTGTACTACTTTTTTTCCTTTTAAACACAAAAACACAAACTATCCAGACACCCTTTTAAAAAGGGTCTACCGATCTTGATCAACATTTATCAATGAGTTTTACGTATCCTTTATCTCCAAAGTTATCTATTTTGCTTACCTGTTTTACTACACCCTAGCTAATCAGCGCAGTTTTTTTGGATAAAAAAAGTACAAAAACATTTAAAATAAGATGCGAACTGTCCCTTGCACCTTGCCCGTTAAGCAATTAATGTGTCATAAATAATTAACTTTACAAATGAAATGTAAAGCAACAACGTCATGCGGGAAGAACAAAATGATCCAACCTGAGTTCATCCATAAGAATATTACACTAGTTCTCTTACACTAGTTCATCCATAAGAATATTACACTAGTTCTCTTACACTAGTTCATCCATAAGCAAGTGGACATGCTTTCATAATGCTGGTTTGTGTCTACAGTCTAGCTAGAGGAGGTGCTTAATGTCGTCCTTTAGCTTCCTGCATTAACGTTGAAAACCATGTTGAGTTAATATTAGAATCAAATCAGGCATTAAATTAATGATGATAGAAAGAGTCATGCAACAACCATCTTGTTTATAAACTTGTATTTAGCTGTAAGTATTACTAATTATAATTACATTTAGACGTCCTTATAAATATCCAAAAGTACTCCAAGAGAAGAAGGGTTGGAAGAAACTAAAGATTGGCAGAAAGTTTTAGTACTCTTACCAACTCGGCCTCAAATTAATTTACATTAACAAATTGATTTTAGAAAACTTGTTCAATAAGTGATTACTACCTATCAAAGCAGCAAGAAGAAAACAGCAGAAAATTGTATTTGTATATGACCAAATACACAACTATCCAAGCCTATGCATAAATTTTTAGTATGTTATGTCTATTTTCTCCCAATGTAAAGAAAAATTATCTAAACAACTAAGTGCTCCCAATTTTATAACAGTACTTTAACATTTTTTACACCATAGCCTAACGAATAAAAACTCTTAATTAATTCCAAGTTTAGACACTGTCACTGACATAACAAGAAGGTAACATTTCATGTTAGTTTGTTTTCACATACTAAATATATATTACGAAAAAACAGATAGTTCTTTCATTCTGATGTAGATAACAAGAAAATACTTCGCAAATAAACTGTCATGCTGCAGCTAAAGCAGTGATCCACAGTCCCAGACATAGTGTTTTTCTTTGTAACTTACTGTTTCCTCCAAATATTTTAATTTCAAATTTGTTTAACCGAAAAGTAGAAGCAGTAATTAATGAAGCTGGTCAAGCTATACCCGCCTCCACCGTCACAAATTGTTGCGTAAATCTTTATTTTTTTGTAATGTAAGTCAAAAATAAAAAAACATTGGCATTTTCGTAACATTAACATTCAGAAATGAAAAGAAATAAGTCCATAGTTTTCATTGAACATGACAAGTTGAAGAAGTACAACACAATCAATTTAAGGAAACATTACAGCGAGGGTTAAAATATTTGTAAATATGTAAAATCGTAACACTCACGAATCTAAAATCTGGAGATCTAAAACATGTGATCAATAATACCTTGTCAGGCATTATGAATTTCTCGAGACCATTTGTCAAAGCAGATGTTGAGATCAATGAAGCCTTCAAAATACTTAGACACTGCAATATTGTACAATAAATAATTATAATATCGAATACAAACAATAGTACACTACACATAGAATAACAAATACTCAAAAGTCTAAGAAACAGCATTACCTCTTTCAGACCAATGTTGATGACCCTTTGCTCCAAGTCAGAAAGACGCACTTTTGATCTATTTAGATATGAAACACCAGAAATGGATAATATTGGAGTTACAACCAAGTCATCCGTCACCATGTACATTGCTGGTCCTATCACATCCTCCAGAATTTGATTTTCCATCAGAGGACTTAGGATCAACAATATCCATTGTTTTATAAAGTTCCCCATAAAGTCGAAGAGACTTTGTAGAGTTAACAAGAACACTGATTTGTTTCATATCCTTTTCATAAGACTTGCAATAAAACACAGGTAAGTCACCAATTTGTAATATCTGGTTGTAGATTCCGAATTGTGGCGCACATTGAGGATTCACAAGCATGTGTTTGAGTGATGGTGACATTAAATATCTATATGGACACAATTCTGTAACGCTCTTATATAATTTATCCAAGCAGCTATAAGAAGAGAAACCTCCAAGCATGTGCAGAACACCTCCCAAGGGCAAGGTAAGAAAACCAAATATGAAGTCTGCAAAATCTTCTTGTCCTTCAACAAACAGAATCTTCCTATCTGATTTCCTTATCAACACTTTTAGAACCATCTGCCTAATCACATTAGATGAAACCTCTCCAATCTCAAACTGACATTGATGTTTTGTGTATACATAAAGAAATTGTTTCTTGTTTAAGATAAAGTCCGTTAGAGGGGTCTTTGAAAGGAATGAACACTTGAGTAGATCCAGTAACTACACAAACACAAGATGAACAAATAAGTTTAAAAAAAAATTGTCAAGACCAAAGTAGATATACAAGATGAAAAAACATACCTCCTTGTTGCCGATTTCTACAGTTCTTTCCTCAATAGCCTCCATGTTTTTGGCTCCAAGCTCATGAAACAGATCCACACTTGTACCAAGAGAATTTGGCATCACACGAAGATCGTCACAGATTATAAACGATGCAGTTTCTTTCACAAAGCCATTTTCTGAAGTCCTTTCTTCTAGAGAAATCTCTCTGTCCATAGGCTTTCCACAATGGCATTTTTTATTCTTAAAAGTGCTTAAAAGGTTACCTCTTTCTTTTCTAACACAATCCCAGCTGTCACAAATAAAGTACTTCATAGGTTCTGTGTCATCTATGTTAAGTTTCAATTTTTGACAACAAGCTTCCATCCAGTTCCTAGGCCGCAGTAGCATTTGTTTGCATTTCGGTGTCCATAGATGTTTTTCTTGAAGATTTGACACGCTTTCATACAATGAACTCAGGCTTCCAACTTTGAGTCCTTAGCCACGAGTCTAGCAATAGTTCCCATCGGCAAAGTTAAGAAACTCAATAGAACATCAACAAAATCCTTCCCTGCCTCAGCAAACAAAACTTTATTTGTCTCTTTGTCTACCAAAACTTTAAGAGGAAGTGTGTAACCTTGTTTGTTCGATTGATTTGCATTTTCAGCCATTGTAGCAACTGCCGCACATACACCAAGTCACTCAACAGTCACCGAATATATTTTCCAAAGTCTACTATATAAAGCATTATCTTTTCAAATTAAAGTGTTTCAGGATTAATTATGTTAACGTGGTACAGATAAAGAAAATGTTAGTTGATGTGTTCTAGACATTTCTATCAAGTAATTTCTGGACGACTTTCGAGAGGAAAACATTACTCCTAGCTACTACTACTCCCCAGGTGTAACAATCATATATGAGTTCTTTCTGTTGCTTTTATTTAAAAAAAAATTAATATATGATGATCAACATAAAATTAAATATATAATTAGAACATTAGTAAAAAGTTATTAGAGGTGTACTTTACAAAGTTTCCCAGTTTGTATCACTTGATCATGTCTCACTCACGGATTCAAAATAATCAATATTAAAATAATAAAAGTTTGGAGTATTTTTTTAAGTAACAATAATGCAACTCTAGCTATATCACTTTTAATCTTAATATATATTCATGCATATGTTGTCTAAATTTATAATCTAATTCTTATAAATTTTACTTCCCTAATCATTAATAGATACATCCTCGTGTAATAATTTATAAAAAAGAAAGTTATGTATAAAAATTTATAATAACTTCTGGTACATCCTCAAATCTCCAAATCCTACCTCTTTTTATGAAGGACTAATGATGATAAAAATATAAAATGTATAATAATGACTTTGAATAATGAAATAGTTTCGTTATCATGAGTTGTTTGTTTCCAAGGAAAATCAAGTCGAACACAACGCGTGGGTGCACCGAATCTTATCGTTATTGGCAAGTGGCCTTTTCAAAATTTCATTTGCTGTCATCACAGTCAATTGGAATAAGATATTAGGAAACAGTGCTACCATTTTTAGAAGTACGAAATCGTCTGGGTGGTTCGGAAGAGAAATTAAACACTAGTAGTTAACCAATGCTTGTTTGTGTTTTGAAAAATGCCCATTGATTGTAAGTTAATTGGGCTTTATTGGGCTCATTATACATTTTAGTTTTTGAGTTAAAATATAAATAAATATAATTTTTAAATAAAAAAGTATTTATTCGGAAGGTACAAACGTTTCAACTTCAATCTGACTATTATATATAAACACTTTTTAAATATATTTCATCTTATTTTTTAAAATAAAAAAGTAGTTTCAAAATTTGAGATTCATAACAAATTAAATTCTGAGTATATTATCGCCGATGTCACTACTGTATCACTCATCTTTGCCGTTACTATTTTTTCAGTTTCATTATTTTTTTTAAAATAAATCATCTAAAATAAACATAAAATAATAACGTAATTAACTTTAAATATAACTTCAAGTTCAAATCAAACCAAACTAGTCTAAGTGATTTGATTTAGTTCGTTTTGATAATTTTTTTAATCAACTATCATTATTTACTACAAAATCTATTAACTAAACTTATATAATTATTATTTTATATTATTTTAAAAATTATTTTATTTTCCTATTAAACTCTAATTAACATATTTTATTTTTCCTATTAAACATTGTAATTTTATTAAAGAGAAGGTGAAAGACAAGGTCAAGAGTAATAATGTGACTTTAAATTTGGTATTAAAATTTGAAAATAAATAATTGAAAAAATTATGTACAATTGGATTAAGTCAGAAAAAAAAAGAATATTTCAATTAATAACATAGGAAAACTAATTGACTTTTTGGATATTTCAATTAATAATATAGGAAAACTAATTGAGTTTTTGAATAAATAGTCATTTTTATTTCTAAATTGATAAATGTATCATGGAAAGATAAAAATATAAAATTTAGTCTTTAAAAATATAAAAAATGCGACAAATACATCTTGTCGGTAACATATATCCGTTAATAAAATGAACTACGTGACAAAAAATTTTAGTAATTTTTTAGACCTAAATGTTAGTGTATTTCATTAGATCAAAATGTCAATAAATTATTATTATTGGACGAAAATGTGAGAAATTTTTTATTAGACCTAAATATCAGTACGTTTCTATTGGACTAATTCGTTGGACCTAAAATTTCATTTCATATAAGGGTAAAATGCGATTTTAGGATAAATTTTTATCATTTGTTATCGTTACAAGTATAATATTACAATAATTATTTAAAAAATATATTGACAAACATAATTTAAAACAAACTTAATAATAACGATAATATTAATTATGAATCATAATTTATCTATCACAATAGAAATTATTCAAAATAAACATTATAAAAGTATATCAATTATTACAATTTTTTTTTAAAATTATAATAATTAGTCACAATCTACTGTAAATAATATATATATATATATATCACATATTTCACTTTTTTTAATATTAAATATTTTATTAACGGTGACAGATGAAAGTTAATGTTCAGATATATTTATAACATGTTTTACATTCTCATAGACTAAATTTTGTATTTTCTTTTTTTAAGGACACATTTATTAACAAATTATACATTTAAGGACAAAAGTAATTATTTATCCTTAAATTTTTTTAAACATCTAAAATTGAATGTCGTACAACTTCAAAGAGATAGACTTCCAAATTTTAGTTAGTTTCGTGATTTTCTTTTTGTCATGCAAAGCGTCTCTTAAGAGTTAAGAGATCAACGTCCACTTATTACTATTTGAGGGGGAAAAAAAGTAGTACGTATTAGTATTAGTATTAGAAGGGATTGCTATTCACACCTGGATAGACACAACCACACAAAATAATCAACAAAGCAAACGAAATCATAGGCGCATTCAGAGTATTTTACATGAAACCCATTGATAAAATGGTATCAATTATTTAATCTCAAGTAGTACATTAATTAGAATAGCCAGGAGTCTGAAATATGTAAGTGCAGAATCTATTTTGTAGCACCGATGATTCAATAACCTTTAACAAGATGGAAGTAATGGATCAAGTGCCCCTCTTAATGCTATTTGTGAATTGTTTGAGACCGTTTGTCAAAGAAGATATTGAGGTCAAGGAAGCTTTTAATATAGCCAGTGCCTGTACCAAGAAGAAGAAAAAAATCAACAAATGTGATGAAATCTGGTACAACTAATAGTATGCGATGAATGACTTGGCATAAGAAAAATCTGTGTCGCACTCAGCGCCTTACCTCCTTCATACCAATGCTAATGACCCTTTCCTCAATGTCAAAAGGTTGAACTTTTAATCTATTTAGATATGAAACACTAGAAACGGACGCCATTGGTGTCACAATCAAGTCATCTGTCACAATGTACATTGATGGTCCTTTAGCAAATCCTCCATGACTGATGAACTCCCGATAGAGGACTTTGAATCAACAATCTTCAGTCGGAAATGGCCGGGGCAGGGTGAAGTAGAAAGACCCAAAAACCAGTTATGGTCGTTATCATGGCCGGTCAGGACATAACAATAAATAGAGGTCCTTTATATACAAGTATTATAAAGGCTTAATATCTAATTTGATTCCTTACTTTATTTAAAAGAATCAATTACGTTTTTTGTTTTACTTTACAATTGGGTTTCTTAGTTTTCAAAATTGACCTAATTGAGTCCTTTCTATCCAATTATAATTGATGTACTTGGTTGAATTTTTTCAACAATTATCAATTACAAATAGAGACAAGCCGCCAAAATATAATAAAATAAATATTATAAAAATAAAAAATTTAACAAATAATAGTATTTATTAACCGTCACTTTATTTGCTATTATTTTTTAAGAAAATTGTCTTCATTCACAAAGATAGAGAACAAACTCAAGTCCAAAATTTACATAAAGATCAAACACTAACATTTTCCATAACTTTGAAGAATAAGATGATGAACAAAATTGGAAGGAAAAAAAAGTAATTAATCATACAAATTTCAATCAATTAGAATATTTTTGGATGCTTGAATAGTTCGACAGATTTGGGGAAGGGGAATGATTGGGGTTTGGTCCTAGTTGGCTTTAGCTTCGCCATCTTCCTTGTGTTATTGTTGCCTCCTTCATGTGTTGTCACAAGGACACCATAAGATTCGCTCATTTCATCATGCACAAAGGCAAAGTACCCCACTCTATGCATTCAAAACCTCGCAACGAATCCCTCGGACCTCTCCCAAGCCATTGTGAAGGTTAGCCTGGCCCACACACAAACCTTTTTCGCAAGACAATCCACTCCAAGGACCAAGTCAGCACTAGCTAAGTCCATATATAACAGAAAGGTCCACTTCAATGTAGTGAGACCGGAAGGTCATTGGGGTATTTTTGCACGTGTTATTGCAAGCTAGGTGAGTGCCATTGCCCACCATCATGGACAATGGAGTCGTAGATTCAGGGAAGAGACCTAAATATAGCGAACCATGCTTATAAATACAGTTTTAAAATAAAGAAAACTATAATTCATGATCATCTCATTGAATATATATAATCTTATTTTAACTTTCAATTTTCTTTGCATAATACTAGTAATTTAGAAAGTGATGATAACTATAGCTAAACGTCAAAGTGGACTTATTATTTGTAGCTAGTCTCAAGATTTTCTTTTTGTCATGCAAAGCGTCATTTAAAGAGACTTCCACTTGGTATTTGATCAGAAATATATATATACTACTAAAAGGTATTGCTATTTACGCCAGGTTAGACAGAATCACAGAAAACGACGATCAACTTAGCAAACGAAATCACAGGTACGCATTCAGAATGCTTTACATGAAACACAATATTAGATAAAATAGCGTCAATTAACTAATTATCTCAAGCAAGTACATTAATTAGAACAGCCAGGACTCTGAAATATGTAAATATCTATCTATTTTGTAGAACCGACGATTCTATAACCTTCAACAAAATGGAAGTAATGGATCAAATCTCCCTCTTAATTGATGCTTTTTTGATGAATTGCTTGAGACCGTTTGTCAAAGCAGATGTTGAGGTCAAGGAAGCTTTCAAGATAGCTAGTGCCTGCACCATGAAACAAATCAACAAATGTTAAAGAATCTAATACAACTAATATACTATGAATGACGAGGCATAACAAAGTTCATACTTCATATCACAGTGTCTTACCTCCTTCACACCAATGTTAACGACCCTTTCCTCCAGGTCAAGCAGGGAGACTTTTGATCTATTTAGAAATGAAATACCAGAAATGGACGACATTGGTGTCATAACCAAGTCATCTGTCACCATAAACATCGATTGTGCTTTGGCAAATCCTCCATTGCTAGATGAACCCCCAATAGATGACTCTGGATCAACAATCTCAAATTGCATACTGTTGGTAATATCTGGCAAGCGCACGGCGCCAATTGGTAATATCTGGTTGTGTAAGTTGAATTGTGGAGCACACTGGGGATTAGCTAGTTTGTCTTTGAGTTCCTGTGGCCTAAAATATCTGTCTGTATTTAATTCAAAAGTGCTGTTATACAATTTATCTATGCTGTCTAAGGAAGAGCATCCATTAAGCATGTGCAACACTCCACCCAGAGGTAAAGTGAGCAAACTGAAAAGTAAGTCAGCAAAATCTGCCTCTGCTTCTACAAACAGAATTTTGCTATCTGATTTTCTTACCATTACTTTCACATCCATCTTTCTACCTTCATCAGATGATTTCTCTCCTATCCCAATTTGGGGTTGGTTTATTGGGTTGAAATTATCATCTTTCTTCACCAGGATAAAATCTGTTAAAGGTGTCTTTGATAGCAAAGACAACTTAAGGATATCAACAACCTAGTCAAATTTGCAAGGAAAAACTAATCAGCATGATAATCAGTTAGAGAAAATAATAATAATAATAATAATTTAAGCTGGGAAAGCGTACGTACCTCCCTCTTACTGATATCTACATTTCGTTCGTCAATGGTAACCATGTCTTTGATTCCAAGCTTCCTAAGAAGACTTACACTTGTTCCAAGAACATTGGGCAACACAGAAAGATCGTCACAAATTATAAAAGTTGCGGTTTCATTAACAAAACCATTTTCTAGAATCGCTTCTCTTCCAGATACTTCTTTTTGCATTTGCTTTCCACAACGGCATCTTTTATATCTTAAAATGGACAATTGTCTCCCATTTACAATACTACAAGTCCGGTCTGCACAAAGAAAGTACTTTGTGGGTTCGGTGTCATCGATGTTCAGTTTCACGTGCTGGCAATAAGATTCCATAGAGTTCCTTGGCTGCAGTAGCATTTCTTTGCACTTTTGTGTCCGTAGATACTTATCTTCAAGATGAGACACACTTTCATACAATGAGCTGAGGCTGCCAAATTTCACTGGTGGAATGTTTGACTCCTTAGCCACGAGTCTAGCAATAGTCCCCAAAGGCAATGTTAAGATACTCAACAAAGCGTCCACAAAATCCTTCCCTGCCTCCGCAAATAGAACTTTGTTTTGCTCTTTGTTCACCAAAACTTTCAGGGAAACTTTGTGAACCTGCTCATCTGTAGCCATGGTACCAACCACAGAACACTGACTCAATAAGCAATCACAGAACACCTAATTAAGAAGCCAAAAAATTAATTTATAAAGGGTTTTTTCATACTAGAGTAGTAACTATGTTATAACTGTAGTCAAGCATTTTCTTTTTCAAGATTTTTGTAGGTTTGCCATGAGCGTCAATTGATGTTATCGGGGCTCTGCATACATGCACCTATGCGGTTTCATTATTTAAAAAACTGAAACGAATAACAAAGAATTATAGTTATCCAAGAAATCCACGGTGACATAATTTGCATATTTTCCAAGACAACAAATAATACTGTAGGCTGTGTAGCTAACTTTTTCTTCTCTTACATTCAATTTTTCTTCCATTCATTATATATATCTTTAAAAAAAGATTTACCAATCTCTAGAAGATAAGATTTATCAAATTTAGCTATGTGTTTCTTAAGTGTGACTTATAAGTTATACTAATAATAGTTAATTAGCATTTCCAATGCAAGATTAAATGAATTGTTTAAAAATAAATAATATTACTTAATAATTTTTTGTGTTGGAATTGATGAATTAACAATTGTTGTTTAATTGATTATTATCAAACAAAAATAATTTTTTTTAATTCAAAATCTAATGTGACTTAAATATTTATTATTTGAGTAATTTTTTAAAAAATTCTTAAATCTATGACATTATATGACTTACAAATTTAAAATAAACAATTTATTTAACAATATATAGTTCTTAAAACAATTCCAAATTTAGTTTTCTCCGTGTTAGATTTATGCCATGTAAATAGTCTATAGATTCAAAACTACATAATAAATTAAAATTACATATCATTTAGTAGATTTATCCCATAATATAAGACATTGTTTTGTATTTTTTTGTAAGTTTGTTTTTTAATTCCTATATAAAAAATGACTACTAAGTTATTTAATTATTTTTTTTCAAAACATTCTTAATTATTTATTTTAGCCCATAAATAATAAATGATATAAATTATCTATTTCTCTCTCTTGTGAGGTGGAAGAATTAAAGGGTATGTTTAGGGTGATTTTCAATTGTTAAGTTTTCAAAATTTTAAAAACAACTAGTTTTTTTAGATTTACACTACGTCAAAGTATCATTGATAGATAGTGCATGATAGATGGCGCTTATTTTAGTGTAAAATGCTATATCGAAAATCACGGAGCTATAAGATAACTATTATTAAAATAAGTGGTATCAACTTTTCATTAGCAAGGAGTGCCTTAAACCATAGGACAAAGGACATTATTAGATTTTCCCTGAGCGACGTGAACAACCTTCATCTCTCATAGTCATTCCCTCGTTTCATTCCTCGGTGATGCAAACAACACTTTTGTGGGGGTTGGGATAGAAGCTGACGTGCAGAAGCTTCTATAAAACTGCGTTGAAACCGATGGGCTGAAGACGTTGGGCTTATGGGTACTGGGCTTGGAGGTTGAGAAGCCCAAGAATATCAGTAAGAGTAGGTGGGATTATCTGTGGCTCACTCCTGACCAGGTGCAGTATGCTGCTGTTATGATGCCTTTGTCTCCTTTCAAATGGAAGCCGTTTGATTTCAAATAATTAGTAAGGTTTAGTTTTCTTAGTAAGGTTTTCGATATTGGTAGCTGTTGTGCTAAGATTTCTTTCTGTTTGTTGATATTGGGGCAAATCACAGATAAATAGGCTAATACGGTCCCATTTCATGATTGGGAACAGTTAAAATTAAAAATCTTAATTTTGCATGCCAAATCACGGTTGTGGACGGATATTTAACAGAAGATTTAAACTCATAATCTTTCCCTCTCTTATCTCCTTCCACCATTAAGCTTATATCTCCACGGATAAATCAAACTTAAAGTGTAGTTTATGCATGACTTAATTTTTCATGGGTTTTGCCAGTTGAAATTTTTTCCATTATACTTACTACTTAGAGTAGCTCTCTATTTAAAAGGAAAAAGATGCACCATATTCATAACAATATTGAATTTTAAGGCGTCTTTTGATTTTGTTGGTGTTTTGGACTCACTAAAGGCCAATAGAAACATGTATGGTGCTTTGTAACTTGAATTTGCAAAAATATATTAATAGTTATTTTTCTCAAACCAAGTTTTCAGGTTAAATTTTAGCCTCAAACACATGTTTAGAATTATAACCATATTAACTTATTTAATGTATGTATAAATAAATTATTGCAAAAAATTGATAATAATACAATTATAACCATATTTAGCAATATTTTTAGTGAAATAATAAAACAAGATAAGTGACTTAATAACTCTCATGTTAGTTTTGGTGAAAGGGGTGACGAGTTCAAGCCTAAAATGTTATAAAAAAAAACACAAGAAATTAGACAACACACTAATAGACAAAATTGCACAATCGCAATACTGAAAGATAAAAAATGTAATTGATTAAGTCTATACATAAATTTCTAACAAAAATTAGATTGTAAGCACCGTTATTGTTTTTGTAGATAACAATTTTTAATTAACTATTAAAATTATTTTCATGCTAACTTATGATAACTATTTATCATATTTAATATTATTTGAAAAAATTAAGCATTGTTTATATATTTTTTAAAAATCAATTGATTGATTTATTAAGAAAAAAATAATATTTATCTGAATTTCAATAATATTCTGTTAAAACATAAGTTGCTAATACTGATTTGTCATTGGTTTGATTTAACTTACGCGTATTGGATAAACCTTGATAGAATTGATTTTAGATCAGTGTGATTTTAAATTAAGTAGATTTTATATAATTGATTTTAAAGTAACGTTGATTTTTGTTTTGATAATATATATTAGAAAATTGATTTTTTTTAAGAAAGTAATGTTTAGATATTTTGAGTCATAATTGATTTTGAGTGTAAAATTATTAAAATAGACTTTAATGTCTTTGAATATTTTTTTGTTATTATAATTTGTTGTTATATATATATATATATATATATATATATATATATATATATATATATATATATATATATAAACTAAACAAAATTAAATAGATATATAAACCTACACTCATTATAAAAAAAAAAATTAGCATGAGTTTCATAGTATCTATTTCAGTACAGTATTTGTAACACCCCAGCCACAAGATTCCAGTACAATATTGGTACTACTGACTGGATATCCTATGATGAAGTGGTGATAATAATCTTTTTTTAACTGAGAGAATAAGTAAATATAATAATAAATTTTTAACTACCAAAATAAATGAAATCCTAAGAAAATATAATAAATGCAAACAAGAAAAAAGAAAGAATGTATGTGTCCAAATATTCAACCTATCACAAAAAGTATAGAAAGTATAAGGGTGTTGTGAGGAAACATGTACATAATAATATTTTATATTTTCTTGAATCAATTCAAGTTGAATATTTGAAAGCTTTCCTTAACGACTTTAAAGTCACTGTGGGTTGGAGCCTTAACGTGAAATTCAAAATGATATTCAAACATATTTTTATATAGTCAAATCATGTTTGATCTGGTTAATTACACTCAAACCAAATATGCTCTCAAATGAACTAAACTAAATTTCATTAATTAACAACTAAAGTTTACAACTGTTCCTCCTTGGATGTTGCCTTTTTAATATTTCCCCAAACCTTGTCACTGTAGCAAATAATATCTGGTTCATATTACTTCTATTTTATACTTTTTAAAATTGTTAAATCATTTCGTTACAAAAATTAGTAAATCATTTGACGAGAAAAGGCAAGAAAAAAACACAAGTTGTATTATTATAGTTGTAAGAAAATCAAAACTTAAAAAAAGAAAACAACAAGGTTGTAATTGGAAAAACGCAATTATTTAGAAAGAGCCAAGATTAGAGGTAGTTGGGCCTGTGTTGCTATCAATATTGTCTTCCAATCATACTTATATTTTTTTTTTCTTTTGTATGTGTTGAATAGATTTTTTAATCTAAAATTATTCTTCACAAATTTGTTGGACATAGTTGTTTATTCACTTCTTTAATTATATATTTCATTTGTAATTGAAATTATTGCAATGCATGTTACAATGCAGAATTAGATTCATTCATTGAAATGTTATAAAGATATAGTAATATTATATTTGTCGAATATTATAATATATATTATTATAAAGTTATATTATAGAGAGTACATTTTTTCATAAAGTAATTCATTTTCTGGTACACTATTAATTATATATATGTGTGCTCAAATTGTTAAGATTCTTTACATATTTACTATCTTATTATTTTTAAGCTTAAATTATAAATACAGTTTTAAAATACACAACTATAAATATTCCTTAAATAGTTTAATTGTAACTTTTAATTTTCTCTGCATAATACTAGTAATTTAGAAAGTGATAACTATTAGCCGAACGTCTAAGAGGACTTCCAATTTTTATTCTCATGATTTTCTTTTTGTCATGCAAAGCGTTACTTAAGGTATTTTTATTCCACTTGCTATTTGATCAGAAATATTTACTACTAAAAGGTATTGTTATTTACGCCTGGTTAGACAGAATCACAGAAAACGACGATCACCTTAGCAAACGAAATCATCACAGGTATGCATTCACAATGCTTTACATGAAACACAAAATATTAGATAAAATAGTGTCAATTAACAAATTATCTCAAGCAAGCACATTAATTAGAACAGCCAGGACTCTAAAATACGTAAATATCTATCTATTTTGTAGAACCGACGATTCTATAACCTTCAACAAAGTGGAAATCATGGATCAAATCTCCTTCTTAATTGATGCTTTTTTGGTGAATTGCTTGAGACCGTTTGTCAAAGCAGATGTTGAGGTCAAGGAAGCTTTCAAGATAGCTAGTGCCTGCACCATGAAACAAATCAACAAATGTTAAAGAATCTAATACAACTAATATACTATGAATGACGAGGCATAACAAAGTTCATACTTCATATCACAGTGTCTTACCTCCTTCACACCAATGTTAACGACCCTTTCCTCCAGGTCAAGCAGGGAGACTTTTGATCTATTTAGAAATGAAATACCAGAAATGGACGACATTGGTGTCATAACCAAGTCATCTGTCACCATAAACATCGATTGTGCTTTGGCAAATCCTCCATTGCTAGATGAACCCCCAATAGATGACTCTGGATCAACAATCTCAAATTGCATACTGTTGGTAATATCTGGCAAGCGCACGGCGCCAATTGGTAATATCTGGTTGTGTAAGTTGAATTGTGGAGCACACTGGGGATTAGCTAGTTTGTCTTTGAGTTCCTGTGACCTAAAATATCTGTCTGTATTTAATTCAAAAGTGCTGTTATACAATTTATCTATGCAGTCTAAGGAAGAGCATCCATTAAGCATGTGCAACACTCCACCCAGAGGTAAAGTGAGCAAACTGAAAAGTAAGTCGGCAAAATCTGCCTCTGCTTCAGCAAACAGAATTTTGCTATCTGATTTTCTTACCATTACTTTCACATCCATCTTTCTACCTTCATCAGATGATTTCTCTCCTATCCCAATCTCGGGGTGGTATATTGGGTTGAAATTATCATCTTTCTTCTCTAGGATAAAATCTGTTAAGGTTGTGTTTGATAGCAAAGACAACTTAAGGATATCAACAACCTAGTCAAATTTGCATGGAAAAACTAATCAGCATGGTAATCAATTAATAATAATAATAATAATTATAATTATAATAATGATAATAATAATTATAATAATAATAATAATTTCAGCTTAGAAAGCGTACGTACCTCCTTCTTACTGATACCTACATTTCGTTCGTCAATGGTAGCCAAGTCTTTGATTCCATGCTTCCCAAGAAGACTTACACTTGTTCCAAGAACATTAGGCAACACAGAAAGATCGTCACAAATTATAAAAGTTTCGGATTCATTAACAAAACCATTTTCTAGAATCACTCCTTTTGGTGATACTTCTTTGTTCATTAGATTTCCACAACGGCATCTTTGATTTCTGAAAATGGACAATTGTCTCCGACCATCAAGATTACACTTCACTGTTTCGCAAAGAAAGTACTTTGTGGGTTCAGTGTCGTCGATGTTCAGTTTCATCTGCTGGCAATAAGATTCCATAGAGTTCCTTGGCTGCAGTAGCATTTCTTTGCACGTTTGCGTCCGTAGATACTTATCTTCAAGATGAGACACACTTTCATACAATGAGCTGAGGCTGCCAAATTTCACTGGTGGAATGTTTGACTCCTTAGCCACGAGTCTAGCAATAGTCCCCAAAGGCAATGTTAAGATACTCATCAAAGCGTCCACAAAATCCTTCTCAGCCTCAGCAAAGAGAACTTTTTTTTTCTCATTGTCCACCAAAACTTTCAGGAAAACTTTGTGAACCTGCTCATCTGTAGCCATGGTACCAACCACAGAACACTGACTCAATTAGCAATCACAGAACACCTATTAATAAGCCAAAAAATTAATTTATAAAGGGTTTTTTCATACGGATGCTTGCTTTCTTTTTTAAAAACTAAAAATCTTTATATTACTATTATTAAAGTTATTTTTTAAAATAAATTAAAATAAAATAATAATAATCATTATTTTTATTACTATTTAAATTTGGGCGTGTCACTGTTATTATGGCGAGAAAGTATATGCTAAACAAGTTAATTGCAGTACATTACGTTTCCTTTTTGGAGTTATATCATTATTTATAAAATAAATAATATTTACAAATATTTTTTATATATTCTATTTTTTTGGTTACATCTCAATTTTTTCTTTCCTTTAATGCTAGCTAGTTACTACTCTAGTAGTAACTATGTTATAACTGTAGTCATGCATTTGCTTTTTCAAGATTTTTGTAGGTTTTCCATGAGCGTCAACTGATGTTATAGAGGCTCTGCATACATGCACCTATGCAGTTTCATTATTTAAAAAACTGAAACGAATAACAAAGAATTATAGTTATCAAGAGTTCCACGGTGACATAATTTGCACATTTTCCAAGACAACAAATAATACTGTAGGCTGTGTAGCTAACTTTTTCTTCTCTTACATTCAATTTTTCTTCCATCGATTATCTTTAAAAAAAGATTTATCAACCTTTAGAAAAAAAGAGTTATCAAATTTAGTTATGTGTTTCTCGGAGTGTGACTTATAAGTTATACTAATAATAGTTAATCAGCATTTCCAATGCAAGTTTAAATGAATTGTTTAAAATTAAATAATATTACTTAATAAAATTTTATGTTGGAATTGATGAATTAACAATTTTTGTTTAATTGATTATTATCAAACAAAAATAATTTTTTAATTCAAAATCTAATGTGACTTAAATATTTATTCTAACAACTTTAGTATTTAAGTAATTTTTTTTTTGTAAAATTCTTAAATCCATGACATTATATAACTTACAAATTTAAAATAAACAATTTATTTAAGAATATATAGTTCTTAAAACAATTCCAAATTTAATTTTCGACGTGTTAGATTTATGCCATGTAAATAGTCTATAGATTCAAAACTACATAATAAATTAAATTACATATCATTTACTAGATTTATCCCATAATATAAGACATTGTTTTGAATTTTTTTATAAGTTTCTTTTTTAATTCCTATATAAAAAAATGACTTCTAAGTTATTTCTTTCATTAATTTTTTTTCAAAACATCCTTAATTATATATTTTAGCCCATAAATAATAAATGATATAAATTATCTATTTCTCTCTCTTATGAGGTGGAATAATTAAAGGGTATGTTTGGGGTGATTTTCAATTGTTAAGTTTTCAAAATTTTAAAAACAACTAGTTTTTTTAGATTTACACTACGTCAAAGTATCATGGATAGAGATAGTGCATGATAGATGGCGTATTTATGCAATTTAGCTATGCAAGACTAATTGGATGTGTTAGACTTATTATCAGTTTGTTTAGTAGAGTTTTTTACTATAGCAAATAATTGCATTTTTTATCTCCCTAAATATCGTGATTATGCAATTTCGATCTACTAAGTTTTAATTGTGTTAATTGTATTCCTAATAATTTTTTCCCAATTGTCAATTTAATCAAGTCCTCCGTAGGGTTTATAAAATATGTGAACCCATAACCCTTTGCTCCAAAACCAAGATGAGATCCACAAAACCACTTAACTTATTTAATGTATGTATCAATAAATTATTACAAAAAATTGATAATACAATTATAACCATACTTAGCAATTTTTTTTAGTGAAATAATAAAACAAGATAAGTGACTTAATAACTCTCATGTTAGTTTTGGTGAAAAGGGTGATGAGTTCAAGCCCAATATGCTCCACAAAAAAGCATAAGAAAATAGACAACACACTAATAGACAAAATTGCACAATCGCAATACTGAAATATAAAAAATGTAATTGATTAAGTCTATATATAAATTTCTAAAAAAAAACTTTAGATTGTAAGCACCGTTATTGTTTTTGTAGATAACAATTTTTAACTATTAAAATTATTTTCATGCTAACTTATGATAACTATTTATCATATTTAATATTATTTGAAAAAATTAAGCATTGTTTAGATTTTTTTAAAAAATCAATTGATTGATTAATTAAGAAAAAAATAATATTTATCTGAATTTCAATAATATTCTGTCCAAACATAAGATGCTAATACTTATGTGCTATTGGTTTGGTTTAACTTACGCGCATATTTATTCGGTGTGTGTTTGGATGGACATTGATATAATTGATTTTAGATTAGTCTGATTTTAAATTAACGTGATTTTATATAATTGATTTTAAGGATAAATAGTCATTTTTATTTCTCAAAGTGTAATTCGTTAGCAAATGCGTCCTTGAAACATAAGAATAGAAAATTTAATCCTTGAAAGTGTAAAAAGTGTGACAAATATGTCCTGTCATTAACTTTCGTTTGTCACCGTTAATAAAATAGTCTACGTGACACGGAAGAAAATTTTTTCATTGAAATGATTGCCAACGTAGATTGTCAGCATAGGGACATATTTGTCATAATATTTTTTGACTTTTTGTGTTCCAATTTCGCTGACAAATGCGTCCTTAAAAGATAAAAATGCAAAATTTAATACCTGAAAGTATAAAAAGTGCGACAAATATATCTGGACGTTAATAATAGATTGTAACTTATTATTATTATTATTATTATTGGTTTATTATTTACTGCTCCTATTCGTTTAGTACTTATGCAATACATTTTTTAAATTTCCCTTTAATATATATATTTTTACTATTTTGATTTCCTTGTCAAACCTTAATCTTTGCTTTTAAAATTTATTTTATTTTATATCTTATAATTTTATCAAATTTCTACTAATTTTCTCACTTTTAATCTTTAAAAATATTTCATATCATAATTCTAACTTAAGTGTCATCATATTTAGATTAAAAATAATATGTTGAGAGTTTTGAGTGGAAAAAACACAATCGGTCGTGGGACCAAATTTATTTATTAATTTATTTTAAAAACAACTTAATCAACTATTTTTAAAAAAAAAATCTCACAAAATTTAAACTAGATAAAGCTAAAATAAAATTATAAAACTTTTTTCTTAATCAATATATATATATATATATATATATATATATATATATGAAAGAATCTCTTGCATAAATCTTGTGTGCTTCCATTCGAGACCACACTTAATATACATAATATGAATGAAATGAAAACAGTTACTAATAAATAAAGAACCAAAATAAGTTTAAATAAAAAATATAATAATGCTCAAACTAATACAGAAGCTAATTTAAAAAAAAACAAAAAAAATAATACAGAAATTTATTATTTGCCTTTGAGACATAGAGTTGTATCTCTTGCTTTCCATTTGACATACTGTGGGAGAGTACGTAATAAAGATTAATAATTAATTGAAGAAACAAAAATTTCAAGAAATAAAAGGCTTTCATTTTTTTTAAATGGTAACTCAATTTTTTTATATCATAAAACTAAAGAATTTTATTTTATTTTGGAAAATAAGTAGTTATATTGATTAATTAAAAAACTAATTAACAATTTGATAGATTGATAAATAGATAGATAATTAAAGTATAGGAGTTCAAATCTTAAGCTATATTTTGCTATTTTTTAATCCTTTTTTCCATAGTTTCTCTCCTATACAATTCATAATTAACGTCTGAATATATTTGTCGCACTTCTTATACTTTCGAGGACTAAATTTTACATTTTTATCTTTTTGGGACGTATTTGTTAGCGAATTGATAAGATAAAAAATAAAAAAAATATTATGACAAATATGCCCCTATGTTGGAATCCACCTTGGCAATCATTTCAGTGACAAATTTATTCCTCTGTGCCACGTAAGCTATTTTATTAACGGTAACGGACAAAAGTTAACGATAAGACATATTTGTCGCACTTTTTACACTTTCAGGGACTAAATTTTATATTTTCATCTTTCCTAGACACATTTGTGAGCGAATTACACATTGAAGGACAAAAGTGACTATTTATCGTGATTTTAAAGTAACTTGATTTTTGTTTGGATAACATATATTAGAAAATTGATTTTTTAAGAAAGTAATGTTTAAATATTTTCAGTCATAATTGATTTTGAGTGTAAAATTGTTAAAATAAGCTTTAATGTCTTTGAATACTTATTTGCTATTATAATTTGTTGTTATGTGTGTGTAGATTGTCAATTCGTATGTTTTGAATCTTATCATATATCTATAAACAACGTTCGTGCACGACCGACGACTACAAACACTCACAAAAGGACACTAACAAAAACAAGTTATAATAAAAGAGTACAAAAATGGAAAAACTAATATACTATTTGTAACCTAAAATACCCATTATATAAGAGAATTTTTATATTTTGAAAAACTACTAGGTGTACTAGAATTCGCGTGCCAAGATTACAGGTAGTTGGGCCTATGTTGCTATCAATATTTTCTTCCAATCATACTTATATATTTTTTTTCTTTTGTGATGAATAGATTTTTGAATCTAAAATTACTCTTCACACATTTGTTGGACATAGTTGTTTATTCACTTCTTTAGTTATATGTTTCATTTGTATTTGAAATTATTGCAACGCACGTTATAATGCAGAATTAGATTCATTCATTGAAATGTTATAAAGTTATAGTAGTATTATGTTTGTCGAATATTATAATATATATAATAGTATTATGTTTATTGAATATTATAAAGTTATATTATTGAGAGCACATTTTTTCATAAATTATTTTCTGGTACACAATTAATTATATATATATGTTCAAATTGTTAAAATTCTTCATATATTTACTATCTTATTATTTTTAACATTAAATTATAAATACAGTTTTAAGATAAACAAAACTATAATTCCTCTTATTGAATATAATCTTATTTTAACTTAATTTTCTTTGCATAATACTAGTAATTTAGGGAGTACTGATAACTATAGCCGAACGTCAAAGAGGACTTAATATTTGTAGTCTCGTGATTTTCTTTTTGTCATGCAAAGCGTCACTCTTAAAGAGACTTCCACTTGGTATTTGATCAGAAATATATACTACTAAAAGGTATTGCTATTTACGCCTGGTTAGACAGAATCACAGAAAACGACGATCAGCCTAGCAAACGAAATCACAGGTATGCATTCAGAATGCTTTACATGAAACACAAAATATTAGATAAAATAGTGTCAATTAACTAATTATCTCAAGAAAGCACATTAATTAGAACAGCCAGGACTCTGAAATACGTAAATATCTATCTATTTTGTAGAACCGACGATTCTATAACCTTCAACAAAATGGAAGTAATGGATCAAATCTCCCTCTTAATTGATGCTTTTTTGATGAATTGCTTGAGACCGTTTGTCAAAGCAGATGTTGAGGTCAAGGAAGCTTTCAAGATAGCTAGTGCCTGCACCATGAAACAAATCAACAAATGTTAAAGAATCTAATACAACTAATATGCAATGAATGACGAGGCATAAGAAAGTTCATACTTCATATCACAGTGTCTTACCTCCTTCACACCAATTTTAACAACCCTTTCCTCCAGGTCAAGCGGGGAGACTTTTGATCTATTTAGAAATGAAATACAAGAAATGGACGACATTGGTGTCATAACCAAGTCATCTGTCACCAAAAACATTGATTGTGCTTTGGCAAATCCTCCATTGCTAGATGAACCCCCAATACAGGACTTTGGATCAACAATCGCAAATTGCCAACTGTTAGGTGAAGTAGTAAGACACACACACGACTCAACGGTTACATAATAATACAATGGCAAGCACACGGCGCCAATTGGTAATATCTGGTCGTGTAAGTTGAATTGTGGAGCACACTGGGGATTAGCTAGTTTGTCTTTGAGTTCCTGTGACCTAAAATATCTGTCTGTATTTAATTCAAAAGTGCTGTTATACAATTTATCTATGCAGTCTAAGGAAGAGCATCCATTAAGCATGTGCAACACTCCACCCAGAGGTAAAGTGAGCAAACTGAAAAGTAATCAGCAAAATCTGCCTCTGCTTCTACAAACAGAATTTTGCTATCTGATTTTCTTACCAGTACTTTCACATCCATCTTTCTACTTTCATAAGATGATTTCTCTCCTATCCCAATCTGGGGTTGGTTTATTGGGTTGAAATTATCATCTTTCTTCTCTAGGATAAAATCTGTTAAGGGTGTCTTTGATAGCAAAGACAACTTAAGGATATCAACAACCTAGTCAAATTTGCAAGGAAAAACTAATCAGCATGGTAATCAGTTAGAGAAAATAATAATAATAATAATAATAATAATAATAATAATAATAATAATAATAATAATAATAATTTCAGCTGAGAAAGCGTACGTACCTCCCTCTTACTGATATCTACATTTCGTTCGTCAATGGTAGCCATGTCTTTGATTCCAAGCTTCCTAAGAAGACTTACACTTGTTCCAACAACATTGGGCAACACAGAAAGATCGTCACAAATTATAAAAGTTGCGATTTCATTAACAAAACCATTTCCTGGAATCACTTCTATTGGAAATACTTCTCTGTTCATTAGATTTCCACAACGGCATCTTTGATATCTGAAAATGGACAATTGTCTCCCACTTACAATACTACAATTCAGGTTTGCACAAAGAAAGTACTTTGTGGGTTCGGTGTCATCGATGTTCAGTTTCACGTGCTTGCAATAAGATTCCATAGAGTTCCTTGGCTGCAGTAGCATTTCTTTGCACGTTTGTGTCCGTAGATACTTATCTTCAAGATGAGACACACTTTCATACAATGAGCTGAGGCTGCCAAATTTCACTGGTGGAATGTTTGACTCCTTAGCCACGAGTCTAGCAATAGTCCCCAAAGGCAATGTTAAGATACTCAACAAAGCGTCCACAAAATCCTTCCCTGCTTCCGCAAATATAACTTTGTTTTTCTCTTTGTCCACCAAAACTTTTAGGGAAACTTTGTGTACCTGCTCATCTGTAGCCATGGTGCCAACCACAGAATAGATCTTCACTAGATCTTCCGCTAGAGTAAACGAGAAAATCACCACGGTGGAGGATTCGTTCTTCCACAAGAACTCGGAAGATCTCTAACCAGAGATAAGGTGCGATAGAGAGACCAAGAAAGGGGAGAAAGAAAAAGAAAAAGAAAAAGAACAGAAAAGTGGAAGAGAAAGGGAAAGTAAATCGTTATGTATATAAATTATTACTATACATAATTATCACTAACATTTCTAATGCATATTTAATGCACATGTAAATTTGAATAATAAATTTTATGATAATTGAATTTAATTTAAATCATACAAATTATGTAATCCGTATATTTTTTAAAAAATAAAAAATATTTACTATCATAACATTTTATATGTAATCCATATATTAATTATTTTATAACAACGTGAATTATATATGCATTAAATTTTATAATAATAATCCGAATTAAAAAAATTAATGCATATTTAATGATAATTTTTCCCCTGTCTTGTTTTTCTTTAAATTTACTGCGTCTGCTTCTGGTTTTACATTTCCTTTGTTTCACTTTCACTTTCGTCTTGTGTGCTGGGTGGTTTTTGCAGGTTTTGGTGGTTTTTGCAAGTTTGTTGGAAGTAGTTGTTCGATGAAGGTTAAATTTACTCCTCTTGTTGTAGTAGTAAAATGTTTTATTAGTTGTTAGTTATAGTGTTAACTTTAGTTTAAGTAAATAATTTAGTTTTAACTTTTGTATTACTTGTGTATGATGCATAATTTAATAATATATCGTTAAGATGGACGAAGATCAATGGACGTATGACTATACAATGTCACAAGAAGTAGATTATGATAATGAAGAAGAATGTGGTGTGAATGAACCACATGTTGATTGTTCGAATGCTTTTAATACTTGTCAGGTAATCATGTTCATTAGTTTGAGTCATTTGGTTGAACGTATGTTTCGTATAAAAATTAATATGTCGGAGTTGCGTTGTAGGTCTTTGGTACTCGAGATGATGTTTTGCAGTGGGCTCGAATAGTTGCCCATGAAAACAGATTTGTTGCAGTGATTATGAGGTCTGACACAGATACTGGTAGCAGAGGAAGAAGTTCATTTGTGTTAATTGGTGTGAAAGGAGTGGTCTGTACAAGTGTAGGAATAAAGAATTCGTTAGAAGAGACACTGAGAGTAGGAAATGTGGTTGTCCCTTCAGGCTTCGTGGGAAAGCAGGGCATGAAGGGGAAAGTTGGATGGTGAAGTTGATCTGTGGGATTCACAATCATGAATTGACCAAGTGCTTAGTTGGACATTCATACGCCGGGCGATTGACTAAGGATGAAAAGAAAATTATTGCTGATATGACAAAGTCGATGGTGAAACCAAAAAACATCTTGCTAATGTTGAAGGAGCACAATGCCAACAGTTGCAACACGATCAAACAAATTTACAATGCAAGTTGTGGTCAATAAGAGGAGCTGATACCGAAATACAACATCTGATTAAGCTTCTCGAACGTGATCAATACATTCATTGGCATAGATTGAAGGATGAAGTTGTGGTGCGTGATCTGTTTTGGTGTCACTCAGATGCAGTAAAGTTATGCAATGCATGTCATCTGGTGTTTTTTTATAGATAGTACCTACAAAACAAACAGGTACAAACTCCCACTACATGACTTTGTTAGGGTGACACCAACGGCGATGTCATTCTCTGCTGGGTTTGCATATTTGGAGGGTGAGCGTGTTAATAATATTGTATGGGATTTGGAACGATTTCGAGGTCTATTTTTAAGAAACGATCGTCTCCCTATTCTTATTGCCACTAACAGAGACCTAGCACTGATGAATGTAGTGAAAACTGTGTTCCCGGAGTGTACAAACTTGTTGTGCAGGTTTCACATCGATTAGAATGTCAAGACGAAGTGAAAATCTTTTATCGGCCAAAAAAATGCTTGGGACTATGTGATGGATAACTGGGGTACTTTGGTTGATTGTCCGTCTGAACAACAATTCGTTGAGTCCGTTCAAAAGTTTCAAATTGCTTGTTCACCTTGGTCAATGTTCTTTGACTATGTTAACGACACATGGATTATCCCCCACAAGGAAAAATTTATTACAGCCTGGACGAATAAGGTCATGCACCTAGGCAACACAACAACAAACAGGAATTAAAATCTTATTTTTTTTCTAGTAAGGATTATTAATAAGTGGTATTTAATTGTTGTATATTTTTCATGTTTGGTATGTATTTTAAATGTAGGGTTGAATCAGCTCATTGGGCTCTAAAAAGAGTATTACAAAATAGCCTTGGAGACCTGTGTAGTGTTTGGGATGCCATGAACAACATGATCACGCTGCAACATGTTGAAATTAAAGCATCCTTTGAAACCAGTACGCATGTGGTTGGACATGTATTTAAAAAAACCTTATACAAGAGGCTTGTTGGAATGGTTTCAAGGAACGCTTTAAATGAGATTGCTGCCGAGGTTAAGCGTCTACGTTATCTCGGCAACGATTCCTCTTCTTGTGGTTGTGTGATGAGAAGCATGCTCGGTCTTCCTTGTGCATGTGAGCTTTCTAAGTATACTATTGGCAACATCCCAGTGGATTCAGTCCATATGTTCTGGAGGAGACTTTACTTTTTAGACCAAGGGTTATGTGAGGCCGAAGTCAGCATTAAGAAGAGATTGAGACCATATCTAAAAGATTTGAGGAACTTG